>NC_091334.1:32799333-33096833 GCF_038502225.1 Cherax quadricarinatus
GGATAGAGGCATGGTTGACAAATAGGCAGCAGAGAGTTTGCATAAATGGGGAGAAATCAGAGTGGGGAAGTGTCACGAGCGGTGTTCCACAGGGGTCAGTGTTGGGCCCCCTGCTGTTCACAATCTACATAAACGACATAGATGAGGGCATAAAGAGCGACATCGGCAAGTTTGCCGATGACACCAAAATAGGCCGTCGAATTCATTCTGACGAGGACATTCGAGCACTCCAGGAAGATTTGAATAGACTGATGCAGTGGTCGGAGAAGTGGCAGATGCAGTTTAATATAGACAAATGCAAAGTTCTAAATGTTGGACAGGACAATAACCATGCCACATATAAACTAAATAATGTAGATCTTAATATTACGGATTGCGAAAAAGATTTAGGAGTTCTGGTTAGCAGTAATCTGAAACCAAGACAACAGTGCATAAGTGTTCGCAATAAAGCTAATAGAATCCTTGGCTTCATATCAAGAAGCATAAATAATAGGAGTCCTCAGGTTGTTCTTCAACTCTATACATCCTTGGTTAGGCCTCATTTAGATTATGCTGCACAGTTTTGGTCACCTTATTACAGAATGGATATAAATTCTCTGGAAAATGTACAAAGGAGGATGACAAAGTTGATCCCATGTATCAGAAACCTTCCCTATGAGGATAGACTAACGGCCCTGAATCTGCACTCTCTAGAAAGACGTAGAATTAGGGGGGATATGATTGAGGTGTATAAATGGAAGACAGGAATAAATAAAGGGGATGTAAATAGTGTGCTGAAAATATCTAGCCTAGACAGGACTCGCAGCAATGGTTTTAAGTTGGAAAAATTCAGATTCAGGAAGGATATAGGAAAGTACTGGTTTGGTAATAGAGTTGTGGATGAGTGGAACAAACTCCCAAGTACCGTTATAGAGGCCAGAACGTTGTGTAGCTTTAAAAATAGGTTGGATAAATACATGAGTGGATGTGGGTGGGTGTGAGTTAGACCTGATAGCTTGTGCTACCAGGTCGGTTGCCGTGTTCCTCCCTTAAGTCAATGTGACCTGACCTGACTAGGTTGGGTGCATTGGCTTAAGCCGGTAGGAGACTTGGACCTGCCTCGCATGGGCCAGTAGGCCTTCTGCAGTGTTCCTTCGTTCTTATGTTCTTATGTTCTTATGTATCAAAAGCTTTACGTAAGTCAATGAAGATCCCCAGTGGGACTTCTTTTTTCTCTATTGCAGTGTATATATGTTCTAGCATGTGTATAATAGCATCATTAGTATTTTTATTAGGCCTGAATCCAAATTGGCAGGGGTTGAGTATGTTTTGGGAGATAAGGTAGGAGTAGATTCGTTTATGAATTAATTTTTCGAAGATTTTTGAGAGAGGGTGTAAGTTGGATATTGGCCTATAGTTATTCAACTCTGGTCTCATCCTTTGTGGATCGGGGTGACCCTTGCTATTTTGAGTACTGTAGGGAAGGTGGAGGATTCTATGGATTTGCTAAAGAGTGTTGCAATGATTGGTGATATCACTTGTGACAGTTTTTTGTATATAAAGGGTGGTAAGGTATTTAAATCTCCTGCCTTGTTTTTTAGTGCGTTGATAATAAGGGAGACTTCGTATGGGTTAGTCGGAGCTAGGAACAGTGTGTTCGGGTAGTTGCCAGTGAGGTAGTCATTTGGTGGGGTATCTGAGCTTGGGATTTTATTGGCAAGGTTTTGTCCTATAGTGGAGAAGAAATCATTGAGCCAGTATACTCCACCAATTTTCAAAAGTCTGAATCTGCTCACCATTAAGAACATCCATACTTATTCATGTGCCTACTACATACACAGAACAATACACACAAATATAAACCCTCCACTCAAACTTCTTCTCACCAAATTAAACAGGACACATGACCACAACACAAGACAGATCTCTTTTTGATATACCTCGTGTCCATATCACACTGTGTAAAAACTCTATGCATATAAAGGGCCCTAAAATATGGAATTAATTACCAGAAGATATTAAAGTAACCCAGTCTGAAAATCAATTTAAGACTCTTCTCAAAAGACACTTAATCACCCTAGACTAAATGCTAAATACTCAGTACACACTTACTCACCTATGTACTCCCACATCATAACTTCAACAATCACTTTGAACCTTTTATCCATTGTTAACAGGAATATAATTGAACCATTGTTTTTCACGAAAAGCATTTCAGACTATATGATTATATCCTTTGTCTTATACAAATTTAATTCACTTATAATTAATAATCTACTGTTCAACTATGAAATAATTACCGTCCTACTGTACAACTATGATATATACTCCTTAGTATTAAGTTGACTGTAAGCCAATAATGTTAAGTTGGCCCATAATGCCTGGGCATAATAGAGGCTCTCTTTGTATTGCAACCCACTACTGTAAATATAAAATCTCAATGCACTGTTTGCAAAGACATAAAAATATCTACAGTTAATTAGTCAATTTGCTTCCACTGTGGCCGATGTTTTTTCTCCGGGTGCTGGAGGACAGGACTCGATACGACGTACACTCTGTGACTCTATAAACTACAACAACAACAGTAAGTGTCGGGTGTGGACGTCTCTTTCTTCAAACTTTATTCTCTATAAAGATTACAATGTTGAATTTACAGAATTTGGTTGTTGTGTGGTTTACATGTAGTTAAGTAATGATTACAGAGTGTACCACTAGAACGCCTAGTATGGCTAGGCATTTCGGGCAGACTTAGTTTAATTCTTAGTTTAATTCTCACTGGGACGCTTGTGCTCATCTATTTAGTCCGCCTGGCACTCTACAGGAGGGGCACCTGGCACTCTACAGGAGGGGCACCTGGCACTCTACAGGAGGGGTACCTGGCACTCTACAGGAGGGGCACCTGGCACTCTACAGGAGGGGCACCTGGCACTGTACAGGAGGGGTACCTGGCACTCTACAGGAGGGGTACCTGGCACTCTACAGGAGGGGCACCTGGCACTCTACAGGAGGGGTACCTGGCACTCTACAGGAGGGGTACCTGGCACTCTACAGGAGGGGTACCTGGCACTCTACAGGAGGGGTACCTGGCACTCTACAGGAGGGGCACCTGGCACTGTACAGGGGGGGCACCTGGCACTGTACAGGAGGGGCACCTGGCACTCTACAGGAGGGGCACCTGGCACTGTACAGGGGGGGCACCTGGTACTGTACAGGAGGGGCACCTGGCACTCTACAGGAGGGGCACCTGGCACTCTACAGGAGGGGCACCTGGCACTGTACAGGAGGGGCACCTGGCACTCTACAGGAGGGGCACCTGGCACTGTACAGGAGGGGCACCTGGCACTCTACAGGAGGGGCACCTGGCACTGTACAGGAGGGGCACCTGGCACTGTACAGGAGGGGCACCTGGCACTCTACAGGAGGGGCACCTGGCACTACAGGAGGGGCACCTGGCACTGTACAGGGGGGGCACCTGGCACTGTACAGGAGGGGCACCTGGCACTCTACAGGAGGGGCACCTGGCACTCTACAGGGGGGGCACCTGGCACTGTACAGGAGGGGCACCTGGCACTCTACAGGAGGGGCACCTGGCACTCTACAGGAGGGGCACCTGGCACTCTACAGGAGGGGCACCTGGCACTACAGGAGGGGCACCTGGCACTCTACAGGAGGAGCACCTAGCACTCTACAGGAGGGGCACCTGTTCATCAGCTTACTTTAGCCAGCTCCAATTTGTTTCCACTGCTGAAAATTCTTTAACGGTCTTCGATGGGAAGCCGGTTACTGAACTCAGGTGGGAGTCCACCGGACTCCACCGGATCTAATTGGAAACTTCAAGTTTCTATCAATTTACAAAGGAACTTCTGTTCCTTTTCTCTCATCGCCCAGCCTTGGGCACCACTTTTTTTTTGTACCATTGAGAAACCGGACTCGATACGGCTCATGCGGTCAGTGGCCTGGATAAACCCAACAAACAAGAATAACAAGTGTTGGTCTCGTATATAATTTTAATTTACAGTGGTTCTGTATAGTTACAATGTTTCTATATAGTTACAGTGCTTCTGTATAGTTACAGTGCTTCTGTATAGTTACAGTGGTTCTATATAGTTACAGTGGTTCTATATAGTTACAATGGTTCTATATAGTTACAGTGGTTCTATATACTTACAATGGTTCTATATAGTTACAGTGGTTCTATATACTTACAATGGTTCTATATAGTTACAGTGGTTCTATATAGTTACAGTGGTTCTATATACTTACAATGGTTCTATATAGTTACAGTGGTTCTATATAGTTACAGTGCTTCTATATAGTTACAGTGGTTCTATATACTTACAATGGTTCTATATAGTTACAGTGGTTCTATATAGTTACAGTGCTTCTATATAGTTACAGTGCTTCTATATAGTTACAGTGGTTCTATATACTTACAATGGTTCTATATAGTTACAGTGGTTCTATATACTTACAATGGTTCTATATAGTTACAGTGGTTCTATATAGTTACAGTGGTTCTATATACTTACAATGGTTCTATATAGTTACAGTGGTTCTATATAGTTACAGTGCTATATTCTAGTGGTTATATACACAATGGTTCTATATAGTTACAGTGGTTCTATATAGTTACAGTGCTTCTATATAGTTACAGTGGTTCTATATACTTACAATGGTTCTATATAGTTACAGTGATTCTATATACTTACAATGGTTCTATATAGTTACAGTGGTTCTATATACTTACAATGGTTCTATATAGTTACAGTGCTTCTATATAGTTACAGTGCTTCTATATAGTTACAGTGCTTCTATATAGTTACAGTGCTTCTATATAGTTACAGTGGTTCTATATTCTTACAATGGTACTATATAGTTACAGTGGTTCTATATACTTACAATGGTTCTATATAGTTACAGTGCTTCTATATAGTTACAGTGGTTCTATATAGTTACAGTGGTTCTATATTCTTACAATGGTACTATATAGTTACAGTGGTTCTATATTCTTACAATGGTACTATATAGTTACAGTGGTTCTATATACTTACAATGGTTCTATATAGTTACAGTGCTTCTATATAGTTACAGTGGTTCTATATTCTTACAATGGTACTATATAGTTACAGTGGTTCTATATAGTTACAGTGCTTCTATATAGTTACAGTGCTTCTATATAGTTACAGTGCTTCTATATAGTTACAGTGCTTCTATATAGTTACAGTGCTTCTATATAGTTACAGTGGTTCTATATATTTACAGTGTTTCTATATAGTTACAGTAGTTCTATATAGATACAGTAGTTCTTTATAGTTACAGTGGTTCTATATAGTTACAGTGGTTCTATATACTTACAATGGTTCTATATACTTACAGTGGTTCTATATACTTACAGTGGTTCTATATGCTTACAGTGGTTGTATATAGTTACAATGGTTCTATACAGTACATCCTGAAAAAGATGACCCAGCAGTGTGATATATTTCTTAGTGATTATCGTAGCTATATTGTACAAACTTAAAGGCAGCGATGGAAAATATCTGAATCTAAATCTAAATGTTAGTAAGTCTCGTCATCATAAGAACAGAAACATCAGATCAAGAACAAGTTACAAATATTTCATCAAGAAACTGAACCTCTTCTGAAGAAGAGTTTGTGGTTATGTAACTTTTATTTCGGCATTATATACGAGACTCGGTATTGCTGTAATTTGTTTATTATTTAAATACTTCAACAAGTGGGTTGTGTAACTGAGATGTTTGTATTTTGGCCCCATTTTTTTTTTTTAGCAAGCAGAACCTCTCCAACCTAACCTAATCTAGCATAGACTTTGATGATTCCACTCTCACAGCGCACTCTCATGATGCACTCGTAAAACACACTCGCACAATGCACTTGCACACTGCACTCGCCTCACACACTGAGTGTCCGTGGTTCAATCCCCGCCACGGGTGGATATGTTCGGAATGTTTCCTTACCCCCGAAGCCCTCTCCAGGTAAACACCTGTTGCCCCTGTTCACCTAGCAGTAAGTAGGTACCTGGGTGTTAGTCACCTTACACCTGCTGTCCCTGCTCAAATAGCAGTAAGTAGGTATCTGGGTGTTAGTCACCTTACAGCGGCTGTCTCTGTTCGCCTAGCAGTAAGTAGGTACCTGCGTGTTAGTCGACTGGGCTGGATTGCATCCTGGAGGACAGTATTGAAAGACCACAATGGAAATAAGACAGACAGTCATCAATGATGCACTGACTTTCTTGGGTTATCCTGGTTGGCTAAGCCTCCTCAGGTTAAAATTCCAAACAAATCTTATCTTAACTTAATCTAGGTTTTGTTAGTTATGTTGGGTTACTATTTTTTGTGGGAGAGGTACCAAAAAATAAGAATAATAGGCACTGATAAAATTCCTGGAACAGAATCCCATCAACATGATACACTTACTGCAGCCTGTCTATCCCCATAAAATGGAAAACACACTTCTCTCTTGTGGAATTTATTTATCAACTTGTCAGCCATAATAACACCAAAATCATGGTAATGACACTGAACAGTGACTTGGTGGTAGATGCCTTGGTTGCTGCCTCATCACCAATTCCTCTGACCTACCAACTATCACCCACTGTCTTTTATCACTTTTTCCATTAAATTTAATTTTTTGAGGTAAAGTTAGGTTAAGTTGGGTTAGTTTGAGTGGTGAAAGATAGTGGAAAGATAATGGACCCCGATGGAAATAAGTCACTCTGTTTAACTTTTTTTGGGTTATCCCAGGTACTTTACACATATGCTGCTATGTATGATAATCTATGTAACTGTATTTGTGTATACTTGAATATACTTACTGTATATTCTGGATGATCATTTATGGTGGGGGTACTGAGTCTCATCATTCTAATCATTTATATTGTGTTGTTATGGCTTATACATCAGTAAATGTCCTACCTAACCCTGGGCTCTCTGCATGCACAACCAAATGTCACTCATCTCTGTATAAACATTGTATCATGTGGAAATAAATCTTTGACTTTTGCTTTGAAAAAATAACAATTTCCACAACAAGTGTGTTTCTTGTGTTATGGATAAGGATATGCTGTGGTGTGTAATGTTGATGGACTTTTGTTCTGGGAATTTTATCCAAAATATCCCCCAAATTTAACTGTCTACACTGCACAATCCTCTTAATTCTGGAGAATTTACATTCATAATAACTTTTTGATATGCTCAAAAATGTGGCCACAAACTCATTATTCACCTTCATAAGTTAAAATTTTACATTAGTCTTGTAGAGTAATTAACGTTGAAAATAACCTGGGATTGCACGACAAAGTCAAACAAGGATCTACATATTTCCATTGCAATAATGGTATGCAATACTGACACGCTGATGCGTTAGTCTCATGTGCAACATACTATGTGTATTTCCAAAATGTTTCACCTTCACAATAAGCTTCTTCAGTAGACTCATTATTCAAGACTATAAAGCTGAACATCTCTACATTGTGTACCTAGCTTCATCCTTAATGTATCTTTAATTAGAAATTTTTATTAAATTGCAGGCTGGCTCCGCTTTCAAGCACTTCATTTTATGGCGTTTCACTAATGCAGCGATTTTCAATTATACCCATTCTTCATTTATTCAGACTTCCTATAATAAGTATATTCACCACTTACTATAAGTTAAGGAAGAAAATACTTTAAAGTAAGCAATATGTATACTGTACATGCTTTTTTAAGCCTAGCTCACTTAATATATGATAGTGTAAACACATCAGACTTTTATGATTCATTTTACAGTGATTTTTGCTTTACAGTAGTAGCCTGGAACCTAACCTAGTATAAGTGGGTTTGACTGTACTGAATACTTTCAGTATAATGTAAACTAAGTACAGTAGGGCCCCACTTATATGGCAGGCTACTGCTGGAAAACAAACATCACCGGAAAGCAAAACACCGTTTTTTCCCCATGTAAATGCATATAAATACCAGATATCAAATTTACACTAATATATATTAAGTTAGCAATAGAACTAGGCATTAAAAACAGCAAAATGTAAAATACACACACAGTTATCTCATTACCTACCTTAAAATATTTGTAGTCTTAATGTAGGGTACGAAGTGAGTAGTATTTATTTGTAGGAAGTCAGGTGTGGGAGGTATGGTAGCAAGGGCACTCTACCCACACGTAATATACTACAACATTTAAAGCACCCCAGAGCAATAAAATGCATTTACAGTACACTCATTACTTACCTTAAAATATTTGTAGTCTTAATGTAGGGTGAGAGGTGAGTAAACAAGGTAACACGAATAAATGAGAGAGAGAGTGAGCGAGTCAACGAGTCAACGAGAAAGGAGAGACACTCGGAGTATGCAAACAGACATGTCTGATTATGGTTGATACACGTTCATCTACACATAACATCTCACATTTATGTTAATTTATTCTACTGTGGGTTGTATTTATCATGTTTATACGTTACGTAGCATGTTTATTATATAATTTTGAAAAAAAAATTTCATAGCTGGATTAAATGTCATAATATACGAAATTTAATGCACCTGAGAATGATTATTATTGTGTATTATTATTATTATTGTTATTATTATTAATATGGCATCCTCAAGACTAATAAAACAATCTTAATGACTTTAATGTATACCTGCATGCCAGCACAGTGTGTAAGTTTATTTAGGTACAGGCACACACAAGTATAATTAGTATCAGAGTACATATACATGTATATAAAACATGAAATGACTTTAAAACACTTGAAATTTTGGAAAGTTTCCAGATATAATGGAGAGACGTAGTGCTCACGGAGAATGTAAACAAACTGGGTGGGGCGAGGGGGCCATATTAGAAAGTCAGGTGTGGGGAGCCGTATAGCGGGGTGCTGCAAGGCGAGATGCTGTGAAGCGGGCCCTACAGTATTCTTATTCTCATGTACTGTGTGTCTCATTGTCCAGTAATTATAAGTTAGTGTAAAGGCTGCCCAAAATGCTTTGCATAACAAGGGGCTTTCTGTAAAGTACTTTATACATGTCAGTTATCATAATTGTATACTGTACAGTATGCCACTTTATAGAAATAAAGTTGTTTGTTCTGAGGGATTGACCACTTCAATACTGCTTCTTCAAGGTTGATGCACTCACCACATCATCTTTACCTCACCTCTTCTGCTGTCTTCATATTTACTCACTTCTGCATCCGACTGAAGAAACATACCATGCAAGTGAAACGTTTTGGGAAAAAGTTACCTAACAGTTGCTCATGTGTCTTACTTATCGACTAACTTGCAATATTTCCATTGGGGTTCTTGACCCACATGAGTACGATATGTCGTTTCTTTTTGAATAGTAAAATCTCCATGAAATGGTCTAAAAAGGGAAAAGGATGTCTGCTATAGCAAAAATCCATTGAAGTGAAAGTTTCATTTAAGTGGACTATGTCCTCTTAACCAATCAACTACCAGTTATGAACAAACACCCAATGAAGTGGGCTTAGTCTATATTATTAATAGAAGACTACCAGACATAGTAAAAATAAACTAGAATATGATATTATGCTCTCAAATTTGCTGTTATATTCCCAGGTCTGTACTACACTCTACCTCTCTTTTACCCATATCTGACCTAGAGAATTTGCCTGGGGTTCTGCCTTAGTTGTCCACCTCTAACCATTTATAACACAACAAAAGGAAGCTATCAAAATCATCACAAACTCAGAATTTAGGCAACACATTATGTTCAAAATCCTGTACCTGTTAAATATTAATGCCATATATTCTTCCAACTGTTCAGTGCACATCTTCAAGACACTACACCATAATGTTGATGCTGCCTGAAGATACTCCAAAGAAATACCTCTTTGATATTCCTCTTGTTGTCTGAACCTCATTAGAAACTCTGCTTAAAAATACCCAATATATGGAATAAATTGCTAGATGAATTAAACAAATTATTTTAATGAATTCAAACAAAAATTAAGGATAAAATATTGTTTCTAATATTGTCCCAAAAACCAATTTCTAATGTAGCTTTTAACCTGCCATTAAATTTTTGGGCCCAAGTTTTAAAATACACCGTATTCCATTTTTTTTTTTTTTTTTTAATTTAATCATATCTGCAACCATTGTTATCTATTTATTTCCATTTTAATCTTTCCAAATTTAAGTTGCAATTTTATATTGAATTTTTTTTTTCAATATACAGTGGACCGTTGACCAACGGTGGCATCGACTATAGATAAAATTGGGCAACGATGTGAATTTAAGGCCAACAAAGGTTGATTTGAGAGATTTAAGAATTGTAGTGGCATACACAGTGTGATAAGGCATGGCAAAGCTGAAAAATTCCAACCCCAACAAATGTTCAGTTGTGAGGAAACAGGCTTGTTCTGGAAGAAAATGCCAAACAGGACCTACATTACTCAGGAGGAAAAGGCACTCCCAGGACACAAGCATATGAAAGACAGGCTAACTCTGTTTTGTAGTAATGCTAGTGGGGATTGCAAAGTGAAGCCTTTACTAGTGTATCACTCGGAAACTCCCAGAGTGTTCAGGAAAAAGTGTCTCATCACTCATCAGTACTCTTCAATAAAGGTAAGTGTCATTTTATTATTTATTTATGTATTTATTGCGCATGTCTCATTGTTTCCTTTGTTGGGAAATGTATATTTCATGTAAAAAAAATGATTTTTTTAATACTTTTGGCTATCTGGAATGGATTAATTGGATTTCCATTATTTCTCATGGGGACAATTTATTCGGCTAACGATAAATTCAGCTAAGGACAAGCTCTCTGGAATGGATTAAAATCATTGGTTGAGGGTCCACTGTATTTCACTAAATTTAGTACATGCATTATGTTCTTAGTTCCACCATTACTAGACACACTGAGGGTAAATTTATAAGTCTTCACATTGATTGTAATCTTAAATTTCAGACCCACATCCAGCATATATCTAAGTAAGTTTCCAAAACAGTAGGCATCCTTTCCAAGATATGGTACTGTGTACTCCAAACGGCATTCCTAACACTATACCACTCTTAATATACCCCTTATCTTACCTATGGTATTTGTTTTTGGGGATCGACCACAGCCAATCGCCTTAAGCCTTTAATGACCCAGCAAAAAACTGCTGTGCGGATGATCACCAACTCTTGTGCCAGACAGCACACCCTGCCACTCTTCAAGAGCTTGAACTTACTAAACATACAAAATGTACACTCATATTATTGTGCCTATTATATATACAAAATACTGAACTCCAATATAAACCCTCTTAAACTTTTTGATAGCTACAACAGACCACACAGACATAATACAAGGCACAAAACATTCCTTGACATCCCTTGTGTCCATCACACACTATGTAAAAATGCACTGCTCATAAAGGGCCCCAAGATCTGGAACTCATTACCCGAAGCAGCAAAAGGTTCCCTACCTGCAAACACATTTAGGGCTATACTACTCAAAAATCATTTTCTCTCTCAATATTAACCAAACCAACACTATGCTAAATCATCTAATAGTTTGAAGCAACTCTCTCAAATATTTTATGACCTAATTTATTAAAACATTAACTCATATTTATTACAGTACTGTTGTTTTTTTTTGTTTTTTTTCAACAAGTCGGCCGTCTCCCACCGAGGCAGGGTGACCCAAAAAAGAAAGAAAATCCCCAAAAAGAAAATACTTTCATCATCATTCAACACTTTCACCTCACTCACACATTATCACTGTTCTTGCAGAGGTGCTCAGAATACAACAGTTTAGAAGCATACACGATAAAGATACACAACATATCCCTCCAAACTGCTGTACCATTAATAATTGTACTACTTGTAATATTGTTGTTAGTTATGTGCTACATCGAGATTACTCTTATTAACTTTAGAACTTTTGACTGCCTCAGTAGTAATAAGATAAAAATAATGAATATTTAAAAATCAACCACTCTTAACCTGTCTAGACTTAAGTACAGTGGACCCCCGGTTAACGATATTTTTTCATTCCAGAAGTATGTTCAGGTGCCAGTACTGACCGAATTTGTTCCTATAAGGAATATTGTGAAGTAGATTAGTCCATTTCAGACCCCCAAACATACACGTACAAACGCACTTACATAAATACACTTACATAATTGGTTGCATTGGAAGGTGATCGTTAAGCGGGGATCCACTGTAGTTTTTAAGTATGTATTAGGATTAGTCTGCCTGAAATGGCAGAAAATGGACTGAAAATGTATAGAAAAAATTAGGGTTTTGTTCCTTGGATATCAACAAGGAAGCCAAATATTTTTTTTTTTTTTTTTTTTTGAAAATAAACTCAGCAGTCAAAATAAAACATTTTATCTTAACTTTGTAATTCTGATTGATGTTGCTTGTTGATATGTAGGTGTGGGGAGTTATTATGTAGGTGTGGGGAGTTATTATGTAGGTGTGGGGAGTTATTATGTAGGTGTGGGGAGTTATTATGTAGGTGTGGGGAGTTATTATGTAGGTGTGGGGAGTTATTATGTAGGTGTGGGGAGTTATTATGTAGGTGTGGGGAGTTAATATGTAGGTGGGGGGAGTTATTATGTAGGTGTGGGGAGTTATTATGTAGGTGTGGGGAGTTATTATGTAGGTGTGGGGAGTTATTATGTAGGTGTGGGGAGTTATTATGTAGTGTGGGGAGTTATTATGTAGGTGTGGGGAGTTATTATATAGGTGTGGGGAGTTATGTAGGTGTGGGGAGTTATTATGTAGGTGTGGGGAGTTATGTAGGTATGGGGAGTTATTATGTAGATGTGGGGGAGTTATTATGTAGGTGTGGGGAGAGTTATTATGTAGGTGTGGGGAGTTATTATGTAGTTGTGGAGAGAGTTATTATGTAGGTGTGCAGAGCTGTTATGTAGGTATGGGGAGTTATTATGTAGGTGTGGGGAGAGATATTATGTAGGTGTTGGGGAGTTATTATGTAGGTGTGGGGAGTTATTATGTAGGTGTGGGGAGTTATGTAGGTATGGGGAATTATGTAGATGTGGGGGAGTTATTATGTAGGTGTGGGGAGTTATTATGTAGGTGTGGGGGAGTTATTATGTAGGTGTGGGGAGTTATTATGTAGGTGTGGGGAGTTATTATGTAGGTGTGGGGAGAGTTATTATGTAGATGTGGGGAGAGTTATTATGTAGGTGTGGGGAGTTATTATGTAGGTGTGGGGAGTTATTATGTAGTTGTGGAGAGAGTTATTATGTAGGTGTGCAGAGCTGTTATGTAGGCATGGGGAGTTATTATGTAGGTGTGGGGAGAGATATTATGTAGGTGTGGGGAGAGATATTATGTAGGTGTGGGGAGAGATATTATGTAGGTGTGGGGAGTTATTATGTAGGTGTGGGGAGTTATGTAGGTATGGGGAATTATTATGTAGATGTGGGGGAGTTATTATGTAGGTGTGGGGGAGTTATTATGTAGGTGTGGGGAGTTATTATGTAGGTGTGGGGAGAGTTATTATGTAGATGTGGGGAGAGTTATTATGTAGGTGTGTTGAGTAATTATGTAGTTGTGGAGAGAGTTATTATGTAGGCATGTAGAGCTGTTATGTAGGTATGGGGAGTTATTATGTAGGTGTGGGGAGAGATATTAACCCTTTGAGGGTTTTCGTCGTACTAGTACGTCTTACGCGTAGGGGTTTTTGACGTACTAGTACTCATAAATTCTAGCGACCTCAAATCTAGTGGGAGAAAGCTGGTAGGCCTTCATATGAAAGAATGGGTCTATGTGGTCAGTGTGCACAGTCTAAAAAAAATCCTGCAGCACACGGTGCATAATGAGAAAAAAAAACTTTTTCCATTTTTTTTTAATAAATCAGCGACTTTGCAGTGTATTTTCGTATAGTATTTATTGTTGTATTCTAGTTTTCTTGGTCTCATTTTATAGAATGGAAGACATATTACTGAAATTGAGATGATTTTGACTGGTTTTACAATGAAAGGTGCCTTGAAATTGAGCTCAAAGTAGCAGAAATGTTCGATTTTTACCAAACTTCAAAAGTAAACAAATCGTGCCAAGCGTGCAATACACGTCAACTGGTGAGTCTAATATTCTTTCACAAGTGCACCAATAATATTTATACCATTTTTTACACTAATGCAGTAGTCTGCATAACAGTAAATCTTATATTTTTTGTGAGAATAAAAATTCAAAGTGGAAAGCAAAAGAATATAAGAGGGGCCTTGAGACGTGACTAATGACTAGAGGAAATGTCATTTTAGTGCCAGGAATGTCTTTCTTGTTTATTCTGGACCCTATTCCGAAATTGGCATCTTTTGAAATTTGTGTGAAATTGGCAAAATTGCTAAATTCTGACCACTGTACTGGATAGTTGAATTTATAAATGGGTGGTTTCTTGCACCCATTCGATAGAAAAAATGGAGTTCTAGCGAAATATTCATGTTTTTTGTCGACTAGTACAGTGAAATTGGCCGAAAATGGGGCTCAAAGTGGGCAAAATCGCCGATCCGTAAACATCGCCGAGACTGCTAACTTTGCGAGAGCATAATTCCGTAAGTTTTCTATCAAATTTCAAACTTTTGGTGTCGTTATGATCGGGAAAAGATTCTCTATCTTTTCATAAGAGAAAATAATTTTTTTTTTTTTTAAATTTGGCCGACCCTGAGAACGAGTTTTGGAGAGGGCCTGTCGACCCTCAAAGGGTTAAGTAGGTGTGGGGAGTTTTTATATAGGTGTGGGGAGAGTTATTATGTAGGTGTGGGGGAGTTATTATGTGGGAATGGCCTTCATAGAAAACCTGACAACATTCTATAACCGATGGGAAAATAAAAGGACTGGGCCAGATGGTGATGTCGCTCCTTGTGCAAATGCTGTGCTGGTAGACAGTACCGGTAAGAATAGAAAAATGAAAGTTGGTGGCCCGGAGGTTGACAGGAGCTGTAGTGCTGGGGAAACAGGTGTAGACAAGGACATGCAAACCCCAAGGTTACAAACTAGCAATACCACTGGAGATAGTAAACAAGGGGATGCCCCAAGGAATAGTGAAGATAAAATACCAGAAAATACTGGTGAAGGTACCATTGTTAGTATAGGTGACAGAAGGAGACAGAAAAACATGCACCGGTAGGGAATGCAGCCACCGAAAAACCAAGGCAAACAGAAATCAAACCTATACAGATTCTATGCCTTATGTATATACAGTGGACCCCCGCATAACGATTACCTCCGAATGCGACCAATTATGTAAGTGTATTTATGTAAGTGCGTTTGTATGTGTATGTTTGGGGGTCTGAAATGGACTAATCTACTTCACAATATTCCTTATGGGAACAAATTCGGTCAGTACTGGCACCTGAACATACTTCTGGAGTGAAAAAATATCGTTAACCGGGGGTCCACTGTATAGGCACACATAAGTACGATAAGGCCTAAATTACTGGGAACGGTTGAAGGCCCTTGATTTGTATTCCCTGGAATGCAGACAAGAGAGATAAATGATAATATACACTTAGAAGGGATTAGTACCAAACTTGCACATGAAAATCGCTCCCTATGAAAGCCAAAGACTCAACAGGAGATGCAACATTCCTTCAAAGAAAAGCAGGGGCGCCACGAGTACACTGAGAGACAACACAACAAGTGTCCAGGGCCCAAGACTGTTCAGTTGCCTCCCAGCATACATAAGGGGGATTACCAGTAGACTCCTGGCTGTCTTCAAGGAGGTGCTGGACAGGCACCTAAAGTCAATACCTGACCAGATGGGCTGTGGTTCATATGTCAGTTTGTGTGTGGCCAGCAGTAACAGCCTGATTGAACAGACTTTGATCCACCACGAGGCCTAGTCTCAGACCAAGCTGCAAGGGCGTTGACCCCCGAAACCCTTTCCAGGTATACTCCAGCTATTCTCCAGACATGGAATATCTGGAAAAACGGATGGGATGTGCAACTTTGACCACCCCAAAAAATGCCATGCCCATAGGAAAACAGGAGAATGTAACCTTTCTTCCTGTAAGTTTTACCACCCTGAAATGTGTCGCTCTTCTGTTCAGGAAAGACAATGCTGTGACTTGTATTGTCAGGCACACCACCTAAAAGGGACAAGAAGACACAGAACATCCAGACCATAGAAAAACCTGGGTAGCCACAACCACTCCAGAGAGAGGGGTTTTTTAGTGCCAGGAAGGAAAAAAAGTTGGCAGGAAATGACAGAAATTGTACAGAAACTTAGATCGCTTCTGGAGCGGAATCACAGTCAGTGGCCTTCACCCCAAAACAACAGATATTAGTGCCATGAAGAAAAAGACCCCACCATATACCATCAGTAAGGCAACATTCATCTTTACAAACATACAGGGTCGAAAGTCAACAATGAACAACAAAATATTACCTGTCATGCATGGACTGCTTACAGAGTCAAACACAATGTTCGCAGTTTTCGCAGAGACCCACATAAAGGATCACCTTGACAATGAAATACGGATCCCAGGTTATAGCTCTACAGATGCAACAGACTGAATAAGCAAAAGGGGGGGGGGGGAGGAAAGGGTTGGTCTGTACATCACAGAGGCGCTGATATGCTCAGAACTACTAAATGCCTCTAAAGATATAATTGAAGTTTTGGCAGTAACACAGAACGCAGAACACAGAGAGTAGTCGTCAACAGAGTAAAGTCCGAGGCAGCTACGGTGAAAAGCTCTGTTCCACAAGGCACAGTACTCGCTCCCATCTTGTTCCTCATCCTCATATCCGACATAGACAAGGATGTCAGCCACAGCACCGTGTCTTCCTTTGCAGATGACACCCGAATCTGCATGACAGTGTCTTCCATTGCAGACACTGCAAGGCTCCAGGCGGACATCAACCAACAATATGAAGTTCAACGATGAGAAATTTCAATTACTCAGATGTGGTAAACACGAGGAAATTAAATCTTCATCAGAGTACAAAACAAATTCTGGCCCCAAAATAGAGCGAAACACCAACGTCAAAGACCTGGGAGTGATCATGTCGGAGGATCTCACCTTCAAGGACCATAACATTGTATCAATTGCATCTGCTAGAAAAATGACAGGATGGATAATGAGAACCTTCAAAACTAGGGAGGCCAAGCCCATGATGACACTCTTCAGGTCACTTGTTCTATCTAGGCTGGAATATTGCTGCACACTAACAGCACCTTTCAAGGCAGGTGAAATTGCTGACCTAGAAAATGTACAGAGAACCTTCACGGCGTGCATAACGGAGATAAAACACCTCAATTACTGGGAGCGCTTGAGGTTCCTAAACCTGTATTCCCTGGAATGCAGGCGGGAGAGATACATGATTATATACACCTGGAAAATCCTAGGGGGACTAGTACCGAACTTGCACACGAAAATCACTCACTACGAAAGCAAAAGACTTGGCAGACGATGCAACATCCCCCCAATGAAAAGCAGGGGTGTCACTAGCACGTTAAGAGACCATACAATAAGTGTCAGGGGCCTGAGACTGTTCAACTGCCTCCCAGCATACATAAGGGGGATTACCAACAGACCCCTGGCAGTCTTCAGGCTGGCACTGGACAAGCATCTAAAGTCGGTTCCTGACCAGCCGGGCTGTGGCTCGTACGTTGGTTTGCATGCAGCCAGCAGCAACAGCCTGGTTGATCAGGCTCTGATCCACCAGGAGGCCTGGTCACAGACCGGGCCGCGGGGGCGTTGACCCCCGGAACTCTCTCCAGGTAAACTCCAGGTAAACTCCAGTAAAGATCTTGAATCAAAACCTGGCCATTGTGGTTGTATACAAGCCTCTAAAGGCAACTTCCCAACAATTCCAGGAACAGCTCTTGAAAATAGACCACTGTCTGGAAAATCTTCCAGCTCCTGCCCCAAACATCTTGCTCCTGGGGGATTTCAACCTAAGGCACCTAAAATGGAGGAATGTAGCAAATAATGCTGTAGCAGAGATAACCCCAGGAGGCAACTCAGATGAAAACTCACATACACATGAGCTTTTAAATCTCTGCACCAAATTCACCTTAAACCAGCAAACAATAGAGCCAATAAAATTGGAGAATGTACTGGACCTCATCTTAACTAACAATGGTGATCTGACATGAAATATTACCATATCAAAGCAATATACTCAGATCACAACATAATGGAGGTTCAGACATGTATGCGCGGGGCCCCAAACCAACAAAATGTGATCGGTCACAAGGGAGTCTTTGCCAAATTCAACTTCAGTAACAAAAACATAAGGTGGGACAAAGTCAACCAGGTCCTGAATGATATAAACTGGGAAAATAGCCTAAGCAACACGGATCCAAACCTATGTCTAGAACAAATTAACTCTGTGGCACTCGAGGTATGCTCAAAGCATATTCCTTTAGGAAAAGGAAGAGAAGATGTAAACTAAAAAGAGAAAGGTGCTCCCTGTATAGGCAAAGGCAGAGAATAACAGAGCGGTTAAAGGAGGCCAATACGTATATCTGTAATACAAAGGGAGGCACTGGTCAGAGAAATAGTAAACATCTGGCTAAAGCTAAAGGAATCTTACAGGAGTCAAGAAATGCAGAAAGAACTAAAAGCGAAAAATGAAATTGAAAGAAACCCAAAATATTTCTTTTCTTATGCCAAATCAAAGTCGAGAACAACATCCAGTATTGGGGCCCTACTTAAACAAGATGGATCCTACACAGATGACAGCAAAGAAATGAGTGAGCAACTCAAGTCCCAATATGACTTGGTTTTTAGCGAGCCGCTAACCAGACAGAGTGGAAAACCTAAATGAATTTTTTATGAGCGAGACACAGAATTTGATGGACTCAAACCTATCTGACATCATCCTGATGCCAAATGACTTTGAAAAGGCAATAAATGACTTGCCCATGCACTCTACCCCAGGCCCAGACTCCTGGAACTCTGTGTTCATCAAGAACTGCAAGAATCCCCTATCATGTGCTATTAACATCCTATGGAGAGGGAGCATGGACACAGGTCATCCCACAGCTGCTAAAAACAACAGACAGCCTCACTCCACAAAGGGTACAGTAAAACAATAACAAAAAACTTCGGGTCTCCCTCAACATTAATGTTTTCCACTTTCGCAGGCTTCAAACATTTGTAAATTCCCAGCTGCCAAATCATATTTATGCTTCGTGCCACCCACACGTCTCTGCTACCCTCCCTCCGACCCCCTCAGCCGGCAGCCAGCCCACCCGCCACTCGCTCACTCAGTCATTATCTAGCCACTCTTCTTGTCGGTCTGTGTTGTTTGTGTGTCCTATCGTGTTTGTGTGGTGGTGAAAGTATGGCCCCCAAGTGAGCAGCATCCGCTGTTGATGAGCCAACCCCTAAGCGCTCAGAGAAAGTCAAGAATCTGGAGCAGAAAGTGAAATTGCTAGACAAGTGTAGGGCAGGTAATTTGAGCAGTTCTGCCATTGGAAAATTATTTAACCCTTGAACTGTCCAAACAGATTTATGTTCACATACGTTGTGCTCCAAAAGTAGATCTACATTTTTTTACATATTTTCAAATACTATAAAAAAAGTAGATCAAAGTTTTTTACACGTTTTCAAATGAAAAAAAAAAGATATACTTTTTTACATACTTTCAAATGTTGAAAAAATGTAGATCTACATTTGGACAGTTTAAGGGTTAATGTAAATGAAAGCACAGTGAACTCAATCAAGAAAAATGGGGCTAAGATAAGGGCGGCACTAGCATCTACTGCTCCTCCCTCAGCCAAGCAAGTGTCACAAGTAAGAAACAGTGCGATGTCTAAGATGGAATCAGCATTATTTGTGTGGATTTCAGACCAAAATAGAAAAGGAAATCCCATAGACAACAGTGCAATTCATGTAAAGGGAAAGACTTTGTATGATACATTGGCTAGTGTTAAGGCTAGCACCAGTGCAGAACCTATCCATCCTGACTTCCTAGCAAGTAAAGGATGGTTTGAAAAATTTAAGAGATGGTTCTCCCTGCACAACCTGAAGATGAGAATCAAGTTTGGCAGATCACGTTTTGGGTTGTTGGAGGGTTTTGTGGCCAGAGTGTGTGTGTGATTTTGTTGGATTTGCTCCTCAGGAAGAGGTTGCCAAACCCGTGAGGAAGACTGTGGAGTTAGCAAGGCTAGTTGGTGGTGAAGGGTTTGAGGACATGCAGGAGGGTGAGGTCAGAGAATTGGTTGAAAAACATGCACTGGGGCTAAATGATGAAGAGTTGTTGGAGATTGTGCAGGCAGGGAGTGAGGGTGAAGAAGAGGAGAGTGTTGCTGAGGCCAATCAACCTCAAGCCCTCACCCTTGAAAAACTAGGACAAGTGATGAGAATGACAGAACAGCTCAAACAATTTATGTACGACATAGACCCACCAATGTTGAGGGCTTTGAAGGTGATGAACGACATTGATAAGAGCATAATTCCCTACAAAACTCTGTAGATATGAAGAGGAAGTGGTTTCAGTTGCCCATCATAATGTTCTTCACAAGGAAGCCTGCCACTACCCCTACTGCCTCACCTGAGCCTCAACCCATCGGCAGTGACACTGGCAGCAAAGAGTTAGAATCCACACACTTGACTCATCATGCCATGCAGTTACACTCCATAAAATCACGTCCATTCAACTGTCATCAGTAACTGCATGGCTAACTATCATCACTATCATCATCGTCATTGTCATCATCACAAATCAGAGGTCATTGGCCTTACGAGTGGTGAGTGTTTTGTTTGTTCATTATTTGTTATTAACTATAACATGTATGTAGTACTATATAGTACAATATTTTGCGATGTTTTCATGTGTTTTTTGATTGTTCATGGTTCAGTAGGTTAAGGAACCAGTATTGTAGTATTATACATTTCCCTACAATATATTGGGGCACCAAACATTTGCGATTTTTCGACATTTGTAAGGTTCTTGATCCCCTAACCCTCATGAATGTTGCGGGAGACCTGTTCAGACCGATAGCAATAACATCCCATATCATAAAAATCTTTAGAAGGGTTCTAAGAAGCAAGATCACCACCCATCTAGGTACCCATCAGTTACACAACTCAGGGCAACATGGGTTTAGAGCAAGTCTCACCCCTGTGGGACCCCGCTCATCACAGGTGTCCACTCTGACACCTCATCACATATCATGACTCGCTGATGCCTTGCCGTCAGGTATTCTCTGATCCATTGCAGTGCCTTCCCTGTTATACCTGCCTGGTCCTCCAGCTTTTGTGCTAATCTCTTGCGTGGAACTGTGTGCCTACTTACAGTCCAAGAAAACACAGTCTACCCACCTCTCTCTCTCCTGTTTTACTGCTGTCACCTTGTCATAGAACTCCAGTAGGGCCAGTGGGCCCCTCTGGCTACTTCAGCCAGTGTGTCAACCATCTCTCTGTTACTCTCATCATATTCTTGTCTTAGCCTCCTACTATTCTTTGGTGGGTTATACATCACTGCAATCACCACCTTGGGACCTCCTGTCTGAAGTGTTCCTATTATGTAGTGCCTTGCTTCTCTTCTGTCTCTGTCTTCTCTCTCCAACTCCCCAAAATCCCATTGGTTTTTGATGAGCAGTGCCAATCCTCCACCCCCCCTTCCTGTTCCCTCTGTCTTTCCTCAGGATCTGATGTCCAGTTGGAAAGATGTTGTCTGTTATCATTCCTGTGAGCTTCTTGATTTCTGTGAGAGTTATGATGTCTGGTGATGCCTCTGATTTTTTCGTGCCACTTCTTCCACTTATTCGTTATTCCATCTGCGTTGATGTACCATTTTATTTTTTTATTTTATTATTATTTACAATTTGAGCACACATACAGAGGTACAAAAAAATACAGATAAGAGCAGCATGCCAAAGCCACTTATACTATGCATAGCATTACGGGCTGGCTTAAAATTAACTTAAGATTAACTAAGCAATGATGAAATCAGTGATAAAACATTACTGTAAACAGATTACTATAAAGCACAAGTGAGTATTACAAAGACAGGTCATATGGTTGCATGCATTGTTGTACATTCAGTCGTATGGAGTATTCTGTTAGGTAGTGTATTTAAAAAATAATAAAGTTAGATTGGGTTTTAGGTTTAACATTTATGTGATATAATTGTGAGAAACATTTAAGATATACAATTTATAAGGTTCAGTTATTCAGTATTTATTTGGTTTTGGGTGAGTAAGTGATCTTTGAGAAGAGACTTGAATTTATGAACAGGTAGTGTTTCTTTTATATTTACAGGTAATGAATTCCAGATTTTAGGGCCTTTTTATGTGCATTGAGTTTTTGCATAGCGTGAGATGGACACAAGGAACATCAAAGAGTGATCTGTGCCTTGTGTTATGGTCATGTGTTCTGTTGAGGTTGGCAAGGAGATGTTTGAGGGGAGGGTTAATATCAGAGTTAAGTGTTCTATGTATGTAATAAGTGCAATAATAAGTATGGATGTTTTGTATGGTGAGTAGGTTGAGTGTTTTGAATATTGGTGGAGTGTGCTGCCTGTAGTGAGAATTTGTTATCATTCTGACTGCAGCCTTTTGTTGGGTAATTAGTGGTCTGAGATGGTTAATTGTTGTTGAGCCCCATGCACAAATTCCATAGGTGAGATAGGGGTAAATAAGAGAGTGATAAAGGGCCAGGAGGGCTGACTGTGGAACATAGTACCGCATCTTCGATAGTATGCCTACAGTCTTGGAAATTTTCTTAGAAATTTGTTGTATATGTGTATGAAATTTGAGTCTATTATCAAGGTGGATTCCTAAGAATTTTTCCTCTGTTAGCTTTGTGATAGGTGATCTGTTTATCATTATGTTAAGAGGGACATCTGTAGCTCTGTTACCAAACTGAATGAAGTAGGTTTTGTCAATGTTTAGTGTAAGTTTGTTAGTCCTCATCCAGGTAGATATTTTCTGTAATTCGGTGTTTACAGTATTGGCTAGCGTGACTGGGCTTGGGTGAGAGAAGACGTATGTAGTGTCATCTGCAAATAGTGTGGGTTTGAGTAATTGCGAAGCATTTGGTAGGTCATTTATGTATAGGAGAAAGAGAAGAGGGCCAAGGACACTTCCCTGTGGGACACCAACTGTAATTGGTTGTGCAGAAGAGTTTGCCCCATTTGCGTACACATATTGGCTTCTGTTGCTGAGGTATGACTTGAGGTAGTTGAGGGAGTGCCCTCTAATACCATAGTGTGCCAATTTTACGTGGAGCAAGTCATGGTCAACTGTATCAAAAGCTTTACGTAAGTCAATGAAGATCCCCAGTGGGACTTCTTTTTTCTCTATTGCAGTGTATATATGTTCTAGCATGTGTATAATAGCATCATTAGTATTTTTATTAGGCCTGAATCCAAATTGGCAGGGGTTGAGAATGTTATGGGAGATGAGGTAGGAGTAGATTCGTTTATGAATTAATTTTTCGAAGATTTTTGAGAGAGGGTGTAAGTTGGATATTGGCCTATAGTTATTCAACTCTGTTTGGTCTCCTCCTTTGTGGATCGGGGTGACCCTTGCTATTTTGAGAACTGTAGGGAAGGTGGAGGATTCAATGGATTTGTTAAAGAGTGTTGCAATGATTGGTGATAGTACTTGTGACGCTTTTTTGTATATAAAGAGTGGTAAGGTATTTAAATCTCCTGCCTTGTCTTTTAGTGCGTTGATAATAAGGGAGACTTCGTATGGGTTCAGTTTCCACTCCAACACTGTATTCTGTATGTCTTTGGGTTCCGTTGCAGCTATCAATGAAGTTCTTCAGGTCAGGATTAATATGAGAATTTATTGTTCTGTATATGCAGGGTGCACTATAATAAGAGCGAATGTTTTGTATAGTAAGTAGAGTTAGGCCTTTGAAGAGTGGGGGAAGGGGTGTTGTCTGACAGTAGACTGTGTGACCATTCATTATTATTGTCTCTCTACAATACATATCTTAAAATGGCAGGCAGTATCAGCTACCACCACCACCATCTGCCATCGACATGTCAACATCAGTAAAAATAAGCAGTGTCTTTACTAAACTATACCTAATATATAGAAACAAATCACACTGATACCAAAGAAACACATGCTCAAGATAAATGCCAAAAAATGGTGTGGGAGGATTTTGCTGTTTTTTATATCTATGATGGCTTCAACCATATTAGCCCTTCTCCCAGTAGTGTGGAGGCTTCTGTGGCTCAGTAAAGTATAAGCTGTGCTTATTCAAATTAAATAAAATACAGTGTACAGAAATGATTGACACTTGATAATACATGTAGAAGTCCATGGTTATGCAGAGCATTTCTGGCAAGCTTAAGCCTAACTTAAGACTATAAGAGCAATAAACATTATACGTATTAGTATATATATATATTATTTATTTTTTTTTTTTTTTTTTATTATCACACTGGCCGATTCCCACCAAGGCAGGGTGGCCCGAAAAAGAAAAACTTTCACCATCATTCACTCCATCACTGTCTTGCCAGAAGGGTGCTTTACACTACAGTTTTTAAACTGCAACATTAACACCCCTTCTTCAGAGTGCAGGCACTGTACTTCCCATCTCCAGGACTCAAGTCCGGCCTGCCGGTTTCCCTGAAACCCTTCATAAATGTTACTTTGCTCACACTCCAACAGCACGTCAAGTATTATAAACCATTTGTCTCCATTCACTCCTATCAAACACGCTCACGCATGCCTGCTGGAAGTCCAAGCCCCTCGCACACAAAACCTCCTTTACTCCCTCTCTCCAACCTTTCCTAGGCCGACCCCTACCCCGCCTTCCTTCCACTACAGACTGATACACTCCTGAAGTCATTCTGTTTCGCTCCATTCTCTCTACATGTCCGAACCACCTCAACAACCCTTCCTCAGCCCTCTGGACAACAGTTTTGGTAATCCCGCACCTCCTCCTAACTTCCAAACTACGAATTCTCTGCATTATATTCACACCACACATTGCCCTCAGACATGACATCTCCACTGCCTCCAGCCTTCTCCTCGCTGCAACATTCATCACCCATGCTTCACACCCATATAAGAGCGTTGGTAAAACTATACTCTCATACATTCCCCTCTTTGCCTCCAAGGACAAAGTTCTTTGTCTCCACAGACTCCTAAGTGCACCACTCACTCTTTTCCCCTCATCAATTCTATGATTCACCTCATCTTTCATAGACCCATCCGCTGACACGTCTACTCCCAAATATCTGAATACATTCACCTCCTCCATACTCTCTCCCTCCAATCTGATATTCAATCTTTCATCACCTAATCTTTTTGTTATCCTCATAACCTTACTCTTTCCTGTATTCACCTTTAATTTTCTTCTTTTGCACACCCTTCCAAATTCATCCACCAATCTCTGCAACTTCTCTTCAGAATCTCCCAAGAGCACAGTGTCATCAGCAAAGAGCAGCTGTGACAACTCCCACTTTGTGTGTGATTCTTTATCTTTTAACTCCACGCCTCTTGCCAAGACCCTCGCATTTACTTCTCTTACAACCCCGTCTATAAATATATTAAACAACCACGGTGACATCACACATCCTTGTCTAAGGCCTACTTTTACTGGGAAATAATTTCCCTCTTTCCTACATACTCTAACTTGAGCCTCACTATCCTCGTAAAAACTCTTCACTGCTTTCAGTAACCTACCTCCTACACCATACACTTGCAACATCTGCCACATTGCCCCCCTATCCACCCTGTCATATGCCTTTTCCAAATCCATAAATGCCACAAAGACCTTTTTAGCCTTATCTAAATACTGTTCACTTATATGTTTCACTGTAAACACCTGGTCCACACACCCCCTACCTTTCCTAAAGCCTCCTTGTTCATCTGCTATCCTATTCTCCGTCTTACTCTTAATTCTTTCAATAATAACTCTACCATACACTTTACCAGGTATACTCAGCAGACTTATCCCCCTATAATTTTTGCACTCTCTTTTATCCCCTTTGCCTTTATACATAGGAACTATGCATGCTCTCTGCCAATCCCTAGGTACCTTACCCTCTTCCATACATTTATTATATAATTGCACCAACCACTCCAAAACTATATCCCCACCTGCTTTTAACATTTCTATTCTACGTATATGTATACAGTGGACCCTCGAGTTTTGGCAGCCTCGACTTTCTTGAAATTCGACCTTCGGCGAGTTTTTTTGGTAAAATTTGGCCTTGAGTTTCGTGATTAGACTCGTGTTTCGGCGACCGTCCGGTACCCGTCCGCCCATCACCGCGCACACCAAGCCAGTCTCTCATGCCATTCATGCTCAGTGTGCCATTGTTTACCAACACGTGACCATCACCCCGTGGGTTCATACAATATATTTCATAATAATCCATTGTTTTTTGTGCTTGCAACTGCTAAATAAGTCATCATGGACCCAAGGAAAGCTAGTGCAAGCCCTTTGGTAAATAAAGTGAGGAACACGATCCAGAGGGATTTTGAAGGGTTTGAGGCAGACCCTGTCCAGCCGACCCTCTGCCTGTTGTGGAAGGTGTTGTGGCATTGGGCAAGTCCATGGGGTTGCAGGTGAGTGACAGGGATGTGGAAGAGTTGGTGGAGGACCACAGGGAAGAGCTAACCACTGATGAACTGCAAGAGCTTCAACTGGAACAGTATCAGGCCACAGCCAAGGAACTTGCTTCAGAGGAGGAGGAAAAGAGAGTGAAGGAGGTTCCTTCTTCAGTGATAAGGACATGTGTGGAATGTGGAATGAGTTGCAAAGTTTTGTTGAAAAGTATCACCCTGACCAAGCTGAAACAAGCCATATCTGCAACATGTACAATGACAGTGTTGTGTCCCACTTCAGGGAAATCTTAAAGAAACGCCAGAAAAAGACCTCTCTGGACAGATATTTTGTTCCCAGTGGCATTAAAAGAAGAAGGGAAGTAACCCCAGATAAGGACTTGCTACCTAAAGTCCTAATGGAAGGAGATTCTCCTTCCAAAAAATAGTGTACACCTTCCTCCTATCCCCTCCTCCCATCTTCCATCCACCCAGAAGTCTTCAGTAAAGGTAAGTGTAATGTTATTATTATTTTTTATATGCATGTACTTGATTTCTCATTGATTTCAGTATAATGTATAAATCTTTATTTAATTTGAAAAAAAAAAAAATTATTTTAATATTTTTGGGTGTCTGGAACGGATTAATTTTATTTCCATTATTTCTTATGGGGAAAATGGTTTCGAGTTTCGTGAATTTCGACTTTCGGCAGGCTCTCTGGAACGGATTAATCACGAAACTCGGGGGTCCACTGTATAAGGACATCAAAGGTATACACATAATAAAATTGATTTAGTGAATATGTAACATATGTACAGGAGGGACCTGGTTTATGGTGCTTCGCTTCTCTGCAATTTATTAATAAAGCAGTTTCAAATTGTGCATTCTGAAATATTTATGGAGCAGCTGATTTGCTATTGCAGTATGATCCTCCCAGCTGGGCATCTGCATGTCATTTTTCTTTCTCTCGGTTTGTTTACATCTTCTGTGAGCTCTGCATCTCTCTGGATTCTGTCTAGAATGCCAGAGTTAAGTTGCTGCTTTTTGCCCATCTTGTGGTATAGAAGCATGCTTCACGCTGTCCTTGAAGTGGATCCAAGTGTGGTACTTTGACAGTATTGGCCTTGTACATAACAGTAAGGCCACCCACATCCCTCCTGTGTTGAAGGCTCTGCTGAAATGACAGATCTATCCAGGATTGGTCCAGGTGAGAGATGAGACGTCTTGTTCTGTTCTCTACTCTCTCAAGCAGTCGCAGATGAGAGGGGGGGGGCCAGGCAAACCAAGGAAGTAGAGCATACTCAAGGTGTGAGCATTCTTGTGCCTCATACAGAATCTTGCAACCCTTACTGTCAAGCAGATGTGAGATACCGTGAAGTGCTGTAAGCTTCCTGGCTGCCTTGTTTGCAAGATTTACATCGTGGTTCTACATGGTCAATCTGGAGTCAAATTTCACCCCAAGGATATCAACTTCTTTCCCAGGTGCCAACACCCTCCCATTCATCCTTACTACTGCACCAGCATTACCATCATGGTGCCTAGAGACTATCATCATCATCATCATTTGTGTTTTCTTAGGTGCAAATGTTACACGCCATCTATTTCACTGGCATTAATTGAAGATTAAACCCAGTCACAATGTGCCTATAAGCTGAGCCATTATCCAGGCCAAGGCCCTAAGTCTCTTCAATTCTGTGAAGGCTGGAAGAGGCCAGGAAGCTGCTTAAGATAAATTCAAAGCTAGTAGAGGCTTGTTTCATAGGTTTAAGGAAAGAAGCCAGCTTCACAACATCAAAGTGCAGGGTGACACAGCTACCATAAACACTGTAACTGCAGAAAATTATCAGCATGAGCTAGCTGGGATAATTGTAGGTGGTGGATATACCAAGCAGCAGAGTTTTAATGTAGATGAAACTGCATTAAATTGGAAAATGCCATCAAGGGGATATACCAAGCAGCAGAGTTTTAATGTAGATGAAACTGCATTAAATTGGAAAATGCCATCAAGGGGATATACCAAGCAGCAGAGTTTTAATGTAGATGAAACTGCATTAAATTGGAAAATGCCATCAAGGGCATTTATTACTAAAGAAGATAAATCAAAGCCTGGCTTCAAAGCTGCAAAAGATAGGCTAACACTCTTGCTAGGGGCTAATGCAGCTGCTGATTGTCACTATAAATACTGTGGACCTAGCAAGGGAATTAGAATTGAATGTGGAGCCTGAGGATGTGGAAGAACTGCTTCTCACTCATGATGGGGCCCTAACAGACCAAGATCTTTCGAATGAACAGCAAAGAAAGAAGTTTCTTGAAGATTAGATCCATCCTGATGATAGTTTTACTGCCATTACGGAAATGACATTCAAGGATTTGGAAGAAGCTATCAGCTATGTAGAAATGGCAATGGCAGTTCTTGAGAAAATTTATCCAAATTTCTAAAGTAGAAGTGAGTGCAACTCTTTCAGTGGTGTTGCATACTCTAAAGAAATTTTAAGGTAAAGTTCATTACAGCACTTCGCTTTATAGCATTTCGCTGATGCAGTGGTTTTTCAATTTTACCCATTCTTCACTTATTTAAACTTCCTTCTTGGCAACCTTTAACAGCAACAGTTAGCCTTGAACATCCTTCACCATCAACAACAACACACTCTTGCAAGAGCTTCATGTAAGTCTCCTCAAAAATAAAATTCATTGAAGAGTAAGTGGCTGAAGATATACCGTCTCCTTCTGGCTTCCTTCAATAACTACTACTCACCACTTACTATAAGCCAATTTTTTATTTCATGTCATTCCTGTAGAGACCTAGCATCAGACTGCATGATGCGCCGTGTCATAACTATGGGAATTTCTTTGTACTGGATAAGAAATATGCTAATATCTTCTCAGGGAATAAAGTTATCTTAATAATGCAGATAAAATCTTGTTTCCTATGTACTGTAAAGTAATACGATATGGTATTTTGAAAATATTTCTGTTTTTGCTTGACTTTCTCCTGCAGTTACCCAAGAAGGCACCTTGCAATACTGTACCTGTACTTCAAAACTACGGTTACATCTTTTAAGAAAAGAGAAGAGTTGGAAAAATCCCAGCATCGCCATGGAGAAGGAAGATAACAGAGTTACCGAGCCTGGAGCAGTGAGCGTGCAGAGCAATCGCTCAACTGCTCCACAGATACTGACTCTTAACACAAATAAGGCTGGAATGGAAGGTACTGTATAACACTCTACATTTGCCTTACATTAGCTGTTAGGTTGGGTTTTTAAATATTTGTATTTGGCAGTGTTTAGAGTGCTGGTGGCCATTAACCCTTTCAGGGTTTTGGCCATACTAGTACGACTTACGCACCAGGGTCCTTGACGTACTAGTACTCATAAATTCTAGCGCCTTCAAATCTAGTGAGAGAAAGCTGGTAGGCCTACATATGAAAGGATGGGTCTATGTGGTCAGTGTGCGCAGTATAAAAAAAATCCTGCAGCACACAGTACGTAATGAGAAAAAAAAAAATTTTGTAAATGACCATTTGTTTATTAGCTGCCTTTCTTATTGTACTTATGATTGTAGCTGACTGCATAAAAAGTCCTACTTAACCGTATACGGTCCAAATGTATATATGTGTTCTCTCCCCCAGTGCCTCGAATATTTTGAAAAATAAAAAATTCTTTTTTTTTTCATTGAAATAAAGAGAAAATTTTTCCAAGTGTTATAGGATTAAAGTAATAAAAAAAATAGGGTCAGTACTTACTGAGATATGAGGCTGCAAAGTTGGCACTTAATGCTCACCTGATGGCACCATCAAGTCCTGCTGCTAGCAGAAGTGTTGCCAATATACCATTTTTTCTCATTTTTATATTTTATATGATTTTTATGTTCTGATAATTACAATTTATTGTAGTTCTTGTCATTTCATAACCAATCTTTGTCCTGACACTAATATTAGGCACTGAAATTGTACTCAAATTGTCACAAACACATTGACAGGTGGACATTTACACCTGCCTTGGTCATTTACTATTGTCTAGGAATATATATGCAAAGTATTTATAGGTCCCAGCAATATTTTGGATACACAGGAGTATAGAAGGAGGAGGAGGAGGAAGAAGGAAGAAGTTCCCTGAAGCAGTGATAAGATGAGATAAGTGATGACATTTGATGGGCGCCAGCGAGGGTGCAGAGATAAGATGAGATAAGGGATGGCATTTGATGGGTGCCAGTGAGGGTGCAGAGATAAGGGATGACATTTGAAGAGCTGGTATCTCTGTCTCTGATTATCTGTATGTCTGCCTTGTCTCTGTCTGCTTGTCTCTGTCCATCTCTCTGCTTGTCTCTCTCTCTGTCTCAGAGAGAGCCACTGTGAACCAACAGGTATTCTTATGCATTCCATACCCCCGGCCGGGATTGAACCCGTGGTCATAGAGTCTCAAAACTCCAGCCCGTCGAGTTTTGAGACTCTATGACCGCGGGTTCAATCCCGGCCGGGGGTATGGTTTGCAATCGTGTCATTACGATTTCTTAAGTCATTCTTATGCATTATATCTACAAGCACAGTATAGCACTTCGGATTTTTTAGGTTATCCTAGGTAATTTACACTATGTATAATTGTATTTGTGTGTACCTGTGAGATAGATAAAAAGAGATAGAGGACAGATAGACAGAGACAGGCAAACAGAGACAGACAGACAGTGATAGAGATAGACAGACACAGATAAACAGAGGTAGACAGAGACAGATAGACAGACCCTGAACTTGGGGTTAACATCAATTTCCTTTTAAAAGGGGAGTGTTAATATGACATTACATCATTGAATCCTTGGTGTTTGCCGCACTGTTTGCACTAGCTGGCGCTCAATTTAATTGGCACTCCAAGATTTTTTTAATATGGTGCACACCGAGTGTTAAGACCCATTCTGTGCTGACCAGGCATCTCAGGCCAATCATGGCAAATTTGGAGGCAGGAAAAATAAAACGTATACAGTGGACCCCCGCATAATGATGGCATCACATAGCGATTAATCCGCATACCGCTTGCTTTAATCGCAAAAATTTTGCCTCACATACCGCTTAAAAACCCGCTCACCGATTTTCGTCCGAGACGCGTCCAATGTGCGGCCTGAGCCACGCTCACATGTTCCGCCGGTGGCATTGTTTACCAGTCAGCCTCCGCGGTAACATCCAAGCATACAATCAGAATATTTTGTATTATTACAGTGTTTTCGGTGCTTTTTCTGGAAAATAAGTGACCATGGGCCCCAAGAAAGCTTCTAGTGCCAACCCTACAGCAATAAGGGTGAGAATTACAATAGAGATGAAGAAAAAGATCATTGATAAGTATGAAAGTGGAGTGCGTGTCTCCGAGCTGGCCAGGTTGTATAATAAACCCCAATCAACCATCGCTACTATTGGTGGTACAGCTGCTGCTGCTGCTGCACTGTCAGCTGCTGCTGCTGCTGTAGCATCGTCTGCTGCTGCTGCTGCTGTAGCATCGTCTGCTGCTGCTGTAACATCGTCTGTTGCTGCTGTACCACCGTCAGCTGCTGCTGCTGCTGTAGCATCGTCTGCTGCTGCTGTAGCATCGTCTGCTGCTGCTGCAGCATCGTCTGCTGCTGCTGTAGCATCGTCTGCTGCTGCTGCTGCTGCTGCTGTAGCATCGTCTGCTGCTGCTGTAGCATCGTCTGCTGCTGCTGTAGCATCGTCTGCTGCTGCTGTAGCATCGTCTGCTGCTGCTGTAGCATCGTCTGCTGCTGCTGTAGCATCGTCTGTTGCTGCTGTACCACCGTCAGCTGCTGCTGCTGCTGTAGCATCGTCTGCTGCTGCTGTAGCATCGTCTGTTGCTGCTGTACCACCGTCAGCTGCTGCTGCTGCTGTAGCACCGTTGTTGGTGTGGCTTATTGAGAATACCAAGAAACAATTAACCTCAGAGGATTTGCCACCCAGGATAACCCAAAAAAGTCAGTGTCATCGAAGACTGTCTAACTTATTTCCATTGGGGTCCTTAATCTTGTCTCCCAGGATGCAACCCACACAAGTCGACTAACACCCAGGTGAACAGGGAAAAATGCCTGGAACTAGTGCTCATATTGGTGAATTTAAAGCCAGCAAAGGTTGGTTTGAGAGATTTAAGAATCGTAGTGGCATACACAGTGTGATAAGGCCTGTTCTGGAAGAAAATGCCAAACAGGACCTACAGTACTCAGGAGGAAAAGGCACTCCCAGGACACAGTGTCTCATCAGTCATTGCTGCATCTTCAATAAAGGTAAGTGTCATTTATTCTTCATTTAGTAGACTAGTACATGCACAATATATACTGTGCATGTACTACTCTACTATTGTGCATGTATCCTTCTCTTTGTGTGTAGGAAAATGTATATTTCATGTGGTAAAAATTTTTTTTTCATACTTTTGGGTGTCTTGCACGGATTAATTTTATTTCCATTATTTCTTATGGGGAAAATTCATTCACATACCGATTATTTCGCATAACAATTACCCCTCTTGCACGGATTAAAATCGTTATGCGGGGGTCCACTGTATATACATTTGGGGCACTAGCAGTAAGAATGTATATATACATTAGGACCGTTTAGGGGTTAATAATCTATGTCTAGATCTTAAGTAACATTTAAAAATTAAAATTAGTTTTCCCAAAATACATTGCATGATTAGTGGCTTCCGTTTCTGTCTACCAATATTTTATTATATGTAAACTACTTTGTTTGTGCCTCATCAAGAAATAAAATATGTATTGAATTGTATTATCTACATCTTAACAATTTTGAGTAAGATACATGGACAACACTTGGGTATATGTATTTATTATTGCAATGTTTTGCCTACTCTGCAGGTAATTGAAAAATGTTCTGAGCAGGCAAAATGTCTTGTCAATAAACATAAGAACATAAAAAAGGAGGAACACTACAGCAGGCCTATTGACTCAACAAACAAAGAGAGATAGTAGAGGGCAATGAGTGACTAGCTCCCTTAAGGTTTATTATACAAATAGTAGGAGTCTAAGAAATAAGATAGATGAGCTAAGATTACTTGCAAGTGCAGGTAATATAGATATTATTGGTATAACAGAGACCTGGTTCAACCTGGAAGATAGAGAAATGCCTTCTAAATGCAACATACAGGGTTATAAACTATTCCACACTGATAGGGTCAACAAGAAGGGTGGTGGAGTGGTGATGTATGTCAGAGAAAATTTAAATTGTTGTCTTAGACATGATATAAGATTAGAAACATCGAACACAGAATCTGTTTGGCTACAGTTTCTCGAGAGATGTGACAAATTCATTTTGGGTGTGATTTGTAGGCCCCCAAACCTTGATAGGGAGTGCAGTAAGCTGTTATGGGACAAAATTCATAAGGCATCTAGATATGAAAATGTTGTGATAATGGGAGATTTTAACTTTAGACAAATTGATTGGAACTATATGACAGGAAATCTTGAGTCTAGTGACTTTCTTGATACAGTTCAGGATTGCTTTTTAGAACAGGTTGTGACAGAACCAACTAGAGGAAACAATCTGCTTGACTTGGTTCTTGCCAACAAAGATTCACTAATTAATAATCTTGAGGTTAATGATGAGCTTGGGGAAAGTGATCACAAATCACTTAGTTTCAATATATCATGGAATTACCCAGATAACTGCAATCAAATCTCTGTCCCAGATTTTCGCTTGGCCGACTTCATGGGACTGAAAAATTACCTGGGTGGGCTAAATTGGGATGTCCTGACTATGGGTCAGGTAGGTGATCTTGGTTGCCAATATGACGTTTTTCAGAGCATAGTTCTAGCTGCCCAGACAACTTTTGTTCCGAGTAGGGAAATTAGATCTAACAAAAATGATCCCAGATGGATGAACAATAGATTAAAACATCTCATTGGTCAAAAGAGAGGCATATATAGGCGTATCAAAAGAGGGAATGGCCAGTTAAGAAATCAATATATTCAATTAAAGAGAGAAATAAAAAAAAGAATAAGAAAAGCAAAAGGGGATTTTGAGGCTAAGGTCGCAAGGGATTCAAAGACTAACCCAAAATGGTTCTTTCAGGTATACAGAAGTAAGATTAGGGACAAGATTGGCCCACTTAAGAGTAACTCTGGTCAGATCACTGATAGTGATAAGGATATGTGTGAAATTCTCAATACCTACTTCCTCTCAGTTTTCACTCAGGAAAATACTAGCGATATTCCTGAAATAATAGATTATGTAGAACAGGATAATAAACTATGTACGATTGCGGTAACTAGTGACATGGTCCTCAGACAAATAGAGAAACTAAAACCTAACAAATCCCCAGGCCCTGATGAACTGTTTGCAAGGGTGTTAAAGGAATGTAAAGAGGAACTTAGCATACCTTTGGCTAATCTTTTTAACATATCACTACAAACTGGCATAGTGCCTGATAAGTGGAAAATGGCAAATGTAATACCTATTTACAAGGCAGGTGACAGGTCCTTGGCTTCGAACTATAGACCAATAAGCCTTACCTCCATAGTGGGAAAATTTATGAAATCAATAATTGCCGAAGCAATTCGTAGCCATCTTGATAGGCACAGATTGATTAATGAATCTCAACACGGTTTTACAAAGGGGCGTTCCTGTCTTACAAATTTACTAACTTTTTTCACTAAGGTGTTTGAGGAGGTAGATCATGGTAATGAATATGATATTGTGTATATGGACTTCAGTAAGGCTTTCATTAGAGTTCCACACCAGAGGCTATTGAGGAAACTTAAGGCACACAGAATAGGAGGAGAAATTTTTTCCTGGGTAGAGGCGTGGCTGACAAATAGGCAGCAGAGAGTTTTCATAAATGGGGAGAAATCAGAATGGGGGCACGTCACAAGTGGTGTTCCTCAGGGGTCAGTGTTGGGCCCGTTGTTGTTCACAATTTACATAAACGACATAGATGAGGGAATAAATAGCGACATAAGCAAATTTGCTGATGACACCAAAATAGGCCGTCCAATTCATTCTAATGAGGACATTAGAGCACTCCAGGATGATTTGAATAGACTGATGCAATGGTCGGAGAAGTGGCAGATGCAGTTTAATATTGACAAATGCAAAGTTCTAAATGTTGGACAGTTAAATAACCATGCCACATATAAACTAAATAATGTAGATCTTAATACTACTGATTGCGAAAAGGATTTAGGAGTTCTGGTTAGCAGTAATCTAAAACCAAGACAACAGTGCATTAGTGTTCGCAATAAAGCTAACAGAATTCTTGGCTTCATATCTAGAAGTATAAATAATAGAAGTCCTCAGGTTGTTCTTCAACTCTATGTATCCTTGGTTAGGCCTCATTTAGACTATGCTGCTCAGTTCTGGTCACCGTATTACAGAATGGATATAAATGCTCTGGAAAACGTACAAAGGAGAATGACAAAGATGATCCCATGTATCAGAAATCTTCCCTATGAGGATAGACTGAGGGCCCTGAATCTGCACTCTCTCGAAAGGCGTAGAATTAGGGGGGATATGATCGAGGTGTATAAATGGAAAACAGGAATAAATAAAGGGGATGTAAATGGCGTGCTGAAAATTTCCAGCCAAGACAGGACTCACAGCAATGGTTTCAAGTTCGAAAAATTCAGATTCAGGAAGGATATAGGAAAGCACTGGTTTGGTAATAGAGTTGTGGATGAGTGGAACAAACTCTTGAGTACAGTTATTGAGGCTAAAACGTTGTGTAGTTTTAAAAATAGGTTAGAGAAATACATAAGTGGGTGTGGGTGGGTGTGAGATGGACCTGACTAGCTTGTGCTGCTGGGTCTGGTGTAGTGCTTCATCCTTGAGTGGAGGTGACCAGACTGGGTGGGTCATTGGACTAATCCGGGGGGGGGGGGGTCATTGGGCTAATCCGGGGGGGGGGACATGGACCTGCTCCGCATGGGTCAGTAGGCCTGTTGTAGTGTTCCTTCTTTCTTATGTTCTTATACCAGGCAATACTTGTGTGCAAAAACATTCCCAACTGTTGCACGTGTCTTGCTTATTTACTTGCAACTACTGTATACCATTAATATAAGACTGCTTTGCTAGGCCTTTAAACATCAGTGACCTGCCTGACAAGGTAATCAGAAGTGGAGTTTGGCCTTGAGCCAGGCTCTGGTATTAGGAAACTTCAATATTTTCTACTATACATCTCTGTGAAATGTCTCTTTCAGGATTGGATACTGAAAGAATTAATGAGATCATAAAGACTGCGTCTGAGGGATCACGTTTTTACCAGCACAAGCAGAGGTGTCAACAACAGTTGGACAACAAGATACTGAGCTTGAAGCAAGCGGCTGCCTCCTTTACTCACCAACACATTATGAAAGCTACTTTACAGGCAAGCTTTTTTATTATGTAACTTTATCATGTTTCTCTCCCTAAGTGTCTTCACTAATGTTCTTTTATTACATATCTTTTCAATACAACACAGTATAATTTTTACTTCTTTATGTGGTACAAATAATGTAATTTAAATGTAATAAAACTTTGGTAGGTGGTACAAAAGAAACCCACTAATTACACAGTGCATTTTGGGTAGCTAATCATGATGCTTAATTGTTACCGAGGAACCAGACATAAAATATTAAGTAGGGCTTTTTGTGAAGTTTACTACAATCATAAGTACACATCACAAAGTCTTGAACCCATGGCAAGTTAGTCTTGAACCTCATAGGCCAGTGTGTTAAGTACCGTGAGAAAGGTAGCTAATGATAAATGGCCAATTACAAAAGAATTACATACAATAGACTTTTGTTTAACCCTGTAGTTACGTTCCTGAAAATGCTGTGTTAGGCAAAACTGTGTTAGACAAACTGAAGGACTTATTGGAAAAATAAGGTTACGTTTCTGGTAGCCCCCAAAAAGCCAAACAACTTTTTTTTTTGATCGACAGATCTTACAAAAATAAAAGTGAATATGTAATTGTAGTTCATTGTCGTGATGTATTATGTTGATTTTACTGCTTAAAATTACAAGTCCAACAGAAATAATAGTATTTCTTATATTAAATTGTGGGTGCTGATGTTTGTGGAGAGTTGTGCTATGGCCCTACTGGGCTGAGGTGGATGGTAGAGGTTCTGGTACTGAAATCGATGGTTGTATTGGAGTGTGCATAAATCAGTCAAGTCAGTCAGTCAATCCAATAAGTCAGTTAGTCAAGTCAGTAAGTCAGTCAGTCAAGTCAGTATGTTAACCAGTCAAGTTAGTAGTAAGTCATTTAAGTCAGTATGTCACTCAAGTCAGTAAGTCAGTCATACAGTCAGTCAAGTCAGTAATACAATCAGTCAATAAGTCAGTCAGTCAAGTCAGTAAATCAGTCAGTAAGGCAGTCAGTAAATCAGTCAGTAAGTCAGTAAGGCAGTCAGTAATACAGTCAGTCAGTCAATAATTCAGTCAGAAAGTCAGTCAGTCATCACACAGACTCATATTTACCTCATTTTTTTGTGTACAGAGTGACGTGTTCATTATGGCCACAAGTTATCTCTTGTCTGATATCTCTGTTTTCTTCGTTAATTCTAAGACTAACCTTTTCTTGCCATTTTCAGCAACACTTGTATATGCCTACTGGGTGCCATGATTGCTTGGCAGATTTCAGATATGGCAATTAAAATAGTATGTATCTAAACAAACACAGCGTGCTCCCTCCTAGCACAGAATCATCCAACAGCAAACATGTACAAACCGGGCTTGGAGGGTGGCGGGAGATGGCGGTAGGTCTCCCCTGTTGACTCGGTGGTGTAACCGACCGCTTGCTCAAAAATTTTTCCCTTCCCGCAACCGTGTTAAATTAATTTTACGATGTGTTAAACAAAATATGCCGCAATTCTTCAACTGTGCTATAACCAAAATGTGCCAGACAAAACCGTGTTAAATGATGATCTACTGTATTTCAAACTGATTCAGTGATCTTCAGTTTTGAAGAGTGACTGAACAGAGATGGTGAAGATACAGGAAGTTACTTAGCTACAGTAGAAATTCAATAGGGCATACATAATTGGTAATCCAATTATGTATGGGAGTTGAAGGAAGGTTGGAAGAAGAACAAGGACAGAATTGGATGAAAGCTGGCTTTGTCTGACATAGTAAATTGCTGTCTCAATTACATTAGGGAGATGAAGTGCTTTTTAACCCTTTGACTACCGCGATCCCAAATCCTAAATTGTCTCTCTGTGTCACAAAATTTTTGAAAAATAGAGAATTTTTTCCTGATGTTAACCCTTTGACTGTCGCGGCCGTATATATACGTCTTACGAGGTACCGTGTTTGACATATATATACTCATAAATTCTAGCGGCTTCAAATCAAGAAGGAGAAAGCTGGTAGGCCCACATGTGAGAGAATGGGTCTGTGTGGTCAGTGTGCACCACATAAAAAAAATCCTGGAGCACACAGTGCATAATAATAAAAAAAAGACTTGACCGTTTTTTTTAATTAAAATGCCGACTTTGTGGTCTATTTTCGTATAGTATTTATGGCTGTATTCTCGTTTTCTTGGTCTCATTTAATAGAATGGAAAACATATTATAGAAAAAGAGATGATTTTGATTGATTTTACTATAAAAAACCTGGAAATGGAGCTCAAAGTAGGGGAAATGTTTGATTTTTGCCGATGTTCAAAAGTAAACTAATGACATCATTGTCCAATAAATGTCCAACTAGCCATTCTAATATGCAGTCATGAATGGGTTGATGTTATTTATACAATTATTATAGTATTGGAGTAGTCTGCATAATAGTAAATTTTCTATTTTTTGTTTGAATAAAAATTCAAAATAGAAAGCAAGAGTAATATCAGAGGGGCCTGGAGACGTGACTGATGAACAAAGAAGATGTTATTTTAGATCCAGGAATTTCTGCATTGTTCATTCTGGGCCTTATTTTGAAATTGTCATATTTTTTAATTTTTGTGAAATTGGCCAAATTGCAAATTTCTGACCACGTTATTGGGTAGTTGAAATTGGTAAATGGGCAGTTTCTTGTACTCAATCGATAGAAAAAATGGAGTTCTAAAGAAATAGCTATGAGTTTGGTCGACTGAAACAAAGGAATTAGCCGAAAATAGGGCTCAGAGTGGGCGAAATCGCCGATTTGTAAATATTGCCAAGGTCGCTAACTTCGCGAGAGCGTAATTCCGTCAGTTTTCCATCAAATTTCGTTTTTTTTGGTGTCATTACAATCAGGAAAAGATTCTCTGTCATTCTGGGCCTTATTTTGAAATTGTCATATTTTTTTAATTTTTGTGAAATTGGCCAAATTGCAAATTTCTGACCACGTTATTGGGTAGTTGAAATTGGTAAATGGGCAGTTTCTTGTACTCAATCGATAGTAAAAATGGAGTTCTAAAGAAATAGCTATGAGTTTGGTCGACTGAAACAAAGGAATTAGCCGAAAATAGGGCTCAGAGTGGGCGAAATCGCCGATTTGTAAATATCGCCTAGGTCGCTAACTTCGTGAGAGCATAATTCCGTCAGTTTTCCATCAGATTTCGTTTTTTTTGTGTCATTACAATCAGGAAAAGATTCTCTATCATTCTGGGCCTTATTTTGAAATTGTCATATTTTTTAATTTTCGTGAAATTGGCCAAATTGCAAATTTCTGACCACGTTATTGGGTAGTTGAAATTGGTAAATGGGCAGTTTCTTGTACTCAATCGATAGAAAAAATGGAGTTCTAAAGAAATAGCTATGAGTTTGGTCGACTGAAACAAAGAAATTAGCCGAAAATAGGGCTCAGAGTGGGCGAAATCGCCGATTTGTAAATATCGCCTAGGTCGCTAACTTCGCGAGAGCGTAATTCCGTCAGTTTTCCATCAAATTTCGTTTTTTTGGTGTCATTACAATCAGGAAAAGATTTTCTATCATTTCATAAGAAAAAAAATAATTTTTTTTTTTTTTTTTTGAGGGACCTGACCTTCCAACGACAACATTCTTACCTCTACTAGTTGCCTACATCTCACCTCCTGGCGTTATATAAGGCTCCATTCTGTCACTTCAACTCCATATTGTTTCAGACTATGGACCAATACTCTTCTCCAGACTGAGGGACTGACCACCTCAAAACTTCAAGGGTGATGGACTGATTACATCGTCTTCAAGTATCTTCTGCTTCTATAAACTTTTCTGTACTCGACTGAAGAAGCCTACTGTGTAGGCGAAACATTTCGAAATAAAGATACCTAACTGTTGTGTATGTGTTTTACCTAACAACCTGTCGGTATTTTATACCATTTGAATGTTCACTTTGTAAAATCTACATACAGTGGACCCTTGGCTAACAATATTAATCCGTTCCTGAGAGCTCATCGTTAGATGAAATTATCGTTAGCCAAATTAATTTTCCCCATAAGAAATAATGGAAATCCAATTAATCCGTTCCAGACAGCCAAAAGTATTAAAAAAATTATTTTTTTTTTCATGAAATATACATTTCCCTACAAAGAAAACAATGAGTCATGCATAATAACTATATAAATAAATGTTAAAATGACACTTACCTTTATTGAAGAGTAATGAGTAATGAGACTTTGTTTTTCTTGAACACTCTGGGATTTTCAGTGATACATGAGTAAAGGCTTCACTTTGCAATCCCCACTAGCATTACAACAAAACAAGAAAATTAGCCTGTCTTTCATAGGTTTGTGTCCTGGAAGTGTCTTTTCCTCCTGAGTAATGTAAGTCCTGTTTGGCATTTGCTTCCAGAACAGGCTTGTTTCGTCACAGTTGAACACCTGTTGGGTTTGGAATTTTTCAGCTTCGCCATGCCTTATCACACTGTGTATGCCACTACGATTCTTAAATCTCTCAAACCAACCTTTGCTGGCCTTAAATTCACCAATATGAGCACTAGTTCCAGGCATTTTTTCCTGTTCACCTGGGTGTTAGTCGACTGTTGTGGGTCGCATCCTGGGGGACAAGATTAACCCTTTCAGGGTTTCGGCCATACTAGTATGGCTTACGCACCAGGGTTTTTGATGTATTAGTACGCCTAAATTCTAGTGCCCTCAAATCTAGTGAGAGAAAACTGGTAGGCCTACATATGAAAGAATGGGTCTATGTGGTCAGTGTGCGCAGTATAAAAAAAATCCTGCTGCACACATTGCGTAATGAGGAAAAAAAAACTTTGACCGTGTTTTTGGATTAAAACAGCGACTTTGCACAGTATTTTCGTATGGTATTTATTGTTGTATTCTAATTTTCCTGGTCTCATTGTATAGAATGTAAGACATATTACAGAAATTGAGATAATTTTGACTGGTTTTACAAAGAAAAGTACCTTGAAATTGAGCTCAAAGTAGCAGAAATGTTCGATTTTTACCAAATTTCAAAAGTAAACAAATCATGCTATGCATCCAATACACATCAACTAGTGAGTCTGATATTCTTTCACAAGTGCGCTGATATTATTTATACCATTTCTACACTAATGCAGTAGTCTGCATAACAGTAAATCTTCTATTTTTTTGTGAGAATAAAAATTCAAAGTGGAAAGCAAAAGAATGTAAGAGGGGCATGGGGACATGACTAATGAACAGAGGAAATGTTATTTTAGTGCCAGGAATGTCTTTGTTGTTTATTCTGGACCCTATTCGGAAATTGGCATCTTTTGAAATTTGTGTGAAATTGGCAAAATTGCTAAATTCTGACCACTGTATTGGATAGTTGAAATTGGTAAATGGGTAGTTTCTTGTACTCTCTCGATAGAAAAAATGCAGTTCTAGCGAAATAGTTATGATTTTTGTTGACAAGTACATTGGAATTGGCCGAAAATAGGGCTCAAAGTGGGCAAAATCGCTGATGCGTAAACATCGTCGAGACCCCTAACTTCACAAGAGCATAATTCCTTAAGTTTTCCATCAAATTTCATACTTTTGGTGTCATTATGATCGGGAAAAGATTCTCTATCTTTTCATAAGAAAAAATAATTTTTTTTTTTTTTTGAAATTCGGCTGACCCTGAGAACAAGTCTCTGAGAGGGCCTGTCGACCCTGAAAGGGTTAAGGACCCAAATGGAAATGAGTTAGACAGTCCTCGATGACTCACTGACTTTCTTGGGTTATCCTGGGTGGCTAACCCTCTGGGGTTAATTGTTTCTCGGTAATTGTTTCTCGTTAAGCCACGCCAACAACAGTCTCTCCACGTCTTCGAGTAGTACAGCTGACTGTGGTGCAGCAACAGCTGACGGTGGTGCAGCAGCAGCTGACCATGGTACGATAGTATTTCGATGGTATTTCTCACCCTTTTTACCACAGGATTGGCACTAGAAGCTTTCTTTGGGCCCATGGTGGCTTATTTAGCAGTTACAAGCACTATAAACAATGGAATAATTCAAAATGTATTAAACCAGCCACCCTGGCTTGTAAACAATGATGGCAGAGCAGCTGAGGCGCTCAGGCTGGACGGACAGGTTTGGGATAAATCACATTGGGCGAGTGTTTTTATCGTTAGCCAGGCCAAAATTTTTACGCTCAATCGCATCGTTGGGCAGATTTAATGTTATGCGATGTGTTCATTAGCCGAGGGTCCTCTGTATTCTAATGTACCTTACTATTTTTTTTTTTAACACAATGGCCGTCTCCCACCTATCGGCTCTGTCTGTGTTTACACTGAATTTTGCTTTGTATTTCTTTGGTCCACTGTATAGAGGTTTGTTATATCGAGGGCTTACTAGGTCACTTTTTCATCCACCACTCATGAGAAACATTGAATTCATAGCCTGGTGGAAATAAAACATTAACAAATACAGTGGACCCCCGCATAACGATTACCTCCGAATGCAACCAATTATGTAAGTGTATTTATGTAAGTGCGTTTGTGCGTGTAAGTTTGGGGGTCTGAAATGGACTAATCTACTTCACAATATTCCTTATGGGAATAAATTCGGTCAGTACTGGCACCTGAACATACTTATGGAGTGAAAAAATATCGTTAACCGGGGGTCCACTGTACAAGAAGTGCTTGAAAATTAAGTAGAAGTCTTTTGAGTATCACTTCTTTCTGTCACTATGTTTATTATATTTTTCTTAACACACTGGCCATCTCCCACTGAGGCAGGGTGACCTAAAGAGAAAAAGAAGTTTTTCTATTTTCGTTTTTCTTTTCAGTGTATTGTTCGTATCCCACTGAGGAAGGGTGACCTAAAAAGAAAAACAAAAATTTTTCTTTTTTACAAGTAGTAATTTATACAGAAGGGGTTACTAGCCTCTTGCTCCTGGCATTTTAGTCGCCTCTTATGACATGAATGGCTTACAGAGGTAGAATTCTTTTTCACTTTCCCATGGAGACTATTATTATTATAATTATTATTACAGTGGACCCCCGCATACCGTTGGCATCACATAACGTTTAATCCGCATACCGATACATTTTATCGCTAAAATTTTGCCTCGCATACCGCTTAAAAACCCGCTCACCGCTGTTCGTCCGAGACGCGTCCAATGTGCGCCCTCAGCCAGCCTCACATGTGCCGCCCATGCCATTGTTTACCAGCCAGCCTCTGCGGTAACATCCAAGCATACAATCAGAACATTTCGTATTATTACATTGTTTTTGGTGATTTTCTCTGGAAAATAAGTGACCATGGGCCCCAAGAAAGCTTCTAGTGCCAACCCTACAGCAATAAGGGTGAGAATTCCAATAGAGATGAAGAAAGAGATCATTGATAAGTATGAAAGTGGAGTGCGTATCGCCGACCTGGTCAGGTTGTACAAGAAACCCCAATCAACCATCGCTACTATTGTGGGCACCAGAAAGGCAATCAAGGAAGCTGTTCTTGCCAAAGGTTTACCTGTGTTTTCGAAACAAAGATCGCAAGTGATGGAAGATGTTGAGAGACTCTTATTGGTGTGGATAAATGAAAAACAGCTAGCAGGAGATAGCGTCTCTCAAGCGATCATAAGCGAAAAGGCTAGGAAGTTGCATTAGGATTTAATTAAAAAAATGCCTGCAACTAGTACTGATGTGAGTGAATTTAACGCCAGCAAAGGTTGGTTTGAGAGATTTAAGAAGCGTAGTGGCATACATAGTGTGATAAGGCATGGTGAGGCTGCCAGTTCGGACCACAAAGCGGCTGAAAAATATGTGCATGAATTCAAGGAGTACATAGAGGCTGAAGGACTGAAACCTGAACAAGTGTTTAATTGTGATGAAACAGGCCTGTTTTGGAAGAAAATGCCAAGCAGGACCTACATTACTCAGGAGGAAAAGGCACTCCCAGGACATAAGCGTATGAAAGACAGGCTTACTTTGTTGATGTGTTCCAATGCTACTGGTGATTGCAAAGTTAAGCCTTTATTAGTGTATCACTTTGAAACTCCCAGACCGTTCAGGCAAAAGAATGTCCTCAAGGAGAATTTGTGTGTGCTGTGGAGGGCAAACAGTAAGGCATGGGTCACTAGGGACTTTTTCTATGACTGGTTACACCATGCATTTGCCCCCAATGTGAAAGATTACCTAACTGAAAAGAAATTAGAACTTAAGTGCCTCCTGGTGTTAGACAATGCCCCTGGTCATCCTACAGACGTTGCAGAGCGACTTTATGGGGACATGAAATTCATTAAGGTGAAGTTTTTGCCTCCTAATACCACTCCTCTCCTGCAGCCCATGGACCAGCAGGTTATTGCAAACTTCAAAAAACTGTACACAAAAGCTCTGTTTGAAAGGTGCTTTGTAGTGACCTCAGAAACTCAACTGACTCTAAGAGAGTTTTGGAGAGAGCACTTTAATATCCTCAATTGTGTAAACCTTATAGGTAAGGCTTGGGAGGGAGTGACTAAGAAGACCTTGAACTCTGCTTGGAAGAAACTGTGGCCAGAATGTGTAGACAAAAGGGATTTTGAAGGGTTTGAGGCTAACCCTGAGAGGATTATGCCAGTTGAGGAATCCATTGTGGCATTGGGAAAGTCCTTGGGGTTGGAGGTTAGTGGGGAGGATGTGGAAGAGTTGGTGGAGGAGGACAATGAAGAGCTAACCACTGATGAGCTGATAGATCAACTTCAACAGCAAGAGGCCAGACCTGAGGAAACTGGTTCAGAGGAGGGGAGAGAGAAATTGAAGAAGTTGCCTACTACAAAGATTAAGGAAATCTGTGCAAAGTGGCTTGAAGTGCAAACCTTCATGGATGAAAATCACCCTCACACAGCTATTGCAAGCCGTGCTGGTGATTATTATACTGACAATGTTGTGAAACACTTTAGGGAAGTCATAAAGGAACGAGAGGTACAGGCCACTATGGACAGATATGTTGTGCGAAAGAAGTCCAGTGACTCTGAAGCTGGTCCTAGTGGCATTAAAAGAAGAAGGGAAGTAACCCCAGAAAAGGACTCGACACCTCAAGTCTTAATGGAAGGGGATTTCCCTTCTAAACACTAACACTCTCTCTCCCCTCCTCCCATCCCATCAATCATCACCAGATCTTCAATAAAAGTAAGTGTCATGTAATTGTGCATGCCTTTTTCAGTTTGTGTGTATTAAAATTAACATTTCATGTGGTAAAAATTTTTTTTTTCATACTTTTGGGTGTCTTGCACGGATTAATTTGATTTCCATTATTTCTTATGGGGAAAATTCATTCGCATACCGATCATTTCGCATAACAATGAGCCCTCTTGCATGGATTAAAATCGCTATGCGGGGGTCCACTGTATTATTATTATTATTATTTTTATTTTTATATAAAAAGTCTTTATATAGTAAGTAGATGTTATAGACTTGTCTTAAGATAAAAAAATACATTGAGCTCATTTAAGTCACTGTTTTTGTCACCAGTCTGAGTGGACAGTGTGATGACTGAAGTTCGTTCGGTCATATGTAGATGAATAAGATAGTGTGGACCCCCAGTTATCAGCCGGTTCTGTTATCGGCCAACTCGGTGATCGGCCGGTTTTTCAGCGCCCAGTTATCAGCCGTTAATTCAGCGATCGACTGTTTGGGATGCGTCTGTCCATTGGCTGAGACCGCTTGCGCGTCAGTTTGGCTGTGTCTCACATGGCTGAGGAAGTTTCTTCTCATACTTCCAAACATTTTGTTTATTTCCCATTGTAGTTTGTGTTATTTTTGCAGTGCAACTGTGAAATAAATAACCATGGCTCCAAAGAAAGTTCCTGTGGTAAAGAAAGTGAGAAACACCATGGAATTTAAGAGTGAAGTGATAGAAAAGTTTGAGAGTGGTATGAAGGTGGTGGAACTTGCCAGGATGTACAGCAAGAATAAATTAACAATTACATCCATCCTGGCAAAGAAAGAACAAATCAAAGATGCTAATGTTGCAAAAGGGACAACTTTTCTAACTAAACAAAGGCCACCAATAATGGAAGAGATGGAAAAGTTATTATTATTGTGGATTAAGGAAAAAGAATTAGTGGGAGACAGTGTAGTGGAGTCTACTATTTGTGAGAAGGTAAGGCAGTTGCATGAGGATCTTGCAAAGAAAATGCCTGGAACAAGTGCTGCAGTTTGTGAATTTATGGTCAGCAAAGAATGGTTTGATAGATTTAAGAAGCGTAGTGGCATACACAGTGTTGTAAAGCATGGTGAGGCTGCAAGTTCTGATAGATGTGCGGCTGAAAAATTCGTGCAGGAATTCCAGGGGTACATAGAGGCTGAAGGATTCAAACTTCAACAAGTGTTTAATTGTGATGAAACAGGCCTGTTTTGGAAGAAAATGCCAAACAGGACTTACATTACCCAGGAGGAAAAGGCACTACCAGGACACAAGCCTATGAAAGACAGGCTTACTCTTTTGTTGTGTGGTAATGCTAGTGGGGATTTCAAAGTGAAGACCTTACTTGTGTATCACTCAGAAAATCCCAGAGTGTTTAAGAAAAACAATGTCATGAAGAATAGATTATGTGTGATGTGGAAAGCTAATCATAAGGCATGGGTCACAAGGCAAATTTTCAAAGAGTGGGTTAATGATGTGTTTGGCCAAAGTGTGAAAAAATACCTCCTGGAAAAGAAATTGCCACACGAGTGCCTCCTGGTGCTGGACAGCCTGGAATTTACCTGGAGAGAGTTCCGGGGTCAGTGCCCCTGCGGCTCGGTCTGTGGCCAGGCCTCATGGTGGATCAGGGCCTGATGAACCAGGCTGTTACTGCTAGCTGCACGCAATCCAACGTATGAACCACAGCTCGGCTGGTCAGGTACTGACTTCAGGTGCTTGTCCAGTGCCTGCTTGAAGACAGCCAGGGGTCTATTGGTAATCCCCCTTATGTATGCTGGGAGGCAGTTGAACAGTCTTGGGCCCCTGACACTTATTGTGTTGTCTCTTAACATGCTAGTGACAGCCCCGCTTTTCATTGGGGGGGATGTTGCATCATCTGCCGAGTCATTTGCTTTTGTAGGGAGTGATTTTCATGTGCAAGTTTGGTAGTAATCCCTCTAGGATTTTTCAGGTGTATATAATCATGTATCTCTCCCGCCTGTGTTCCAGGGAGTACAGGAACTTCAATTGCTCCTAGTAATTGAGGTGTTTTATCTCAGTTATGCGTGCCGTGAAGGTTCTCTGTACATTTTCTAGGTCAGCAATTTCACCTGCCTTGAAAGGTGCTGTTAGTGTGCAGCAATATTCCAGCCTAGATAGAACAAGTGACCTGAAGAGTGTCATCATGGGCTTGGCATCACTAGTTTTGAAGGTTCTCATTATCCATCCTGTCATTTTTCTAGCAGATGCGATTGATAAAATGTTATGGTCCTTGAAGGTGAGATCCTCCGACATGATCACTCCCAGGTCTTTGACATTAGTTTTTCACTCTATTGTGTGGTTGGAATTTGTTTTATACTCTGATGAAGTTTTAATTTCCTCACATTTACCATATCAGAGTAATTGAAATTTCTTATTGTTGAACTTCACATTGTTTTCTGCAGCCCATTGAAAGATTTGGTTGATGTCTGCCTGGAGCCTTGCAGTCTCTTCATTGGAAGACACTGTCATGCAGATTCAGGTGTCATCTGCAAAGGAAGACACAGCACTGTGGCTTATATCCCTGTCTATGTCTGATATGAGGATGAGGAACAATATGGGAGCAAGTACCGTGCCTTGCGGAACAGAGCTTTTCACCGCAGCCGCCTCAGACTTTACTCTGTTGACTACTACTCTTTGAGTTCTATTTGTCAGGAAATTATAGATCCATCTACCAACTTTTCCTGTTATTCCTTTAGCACGCATTTTGTGTGCTATTACACCATGGTCATACTTGTCGAAGGCTTATGCAAAGTCTGTGTATATTACATCTGCATTCTTTTTGTCTTCTAGTGCATCCAGGACCTTGTCATAGTGATCCAGTAGCTGGGACAGATTGGAGCGACCTGCTCTAAAACTGGACAATGCTCCTGCACATCCTCCAGACTTGGAAGACCAGGTGTTTAGGGACTTCAATTTTATAAAAGTGAAGTTCTTGCCTCCTAACACCACTCCTCTCCTCCAACCCATGGACCAGCACTTCATTTCTAACTTCAAAAAACTCTACACAAAAGCAGTTTCAAAAGTGCTTTGAAGGGACCTCGGACACTCAGTTGACCCTAAGAGAGCTCTGGAGGAATCACTTCACTATCCTCCAATGCATAAACCTTATAGGTAAGGCTTGGGAGAGAGTAACTTCCAGGACTTTGAACTCTGCTTGAAGAAAAGTGTGGCCAGATTGTGTCCAAGAGAGGGATTTTGAAGAGTTTGAGGCAGACCCTGACCCTGCTGACCCAGTGGACTCTATTGTGGCACTGGGGAAGTCCCTGGGGTTGGAGGTGAGTGGCGAGGATGTGGAAGAGTTGGTGGAGGACCACAGGGAAGAGCTAACCACTGAAGAGCTGCAAGAGCTTCAACTTGAACAGCAACAGACTGCAGCTGAAGAACTTGCTTCAGAGGAGGAGGAAGAGGGAGTGAAGGAGGTGCCTTCTTCATTGATTAAGAACATTTGCGCAAAGTGGAATGATGTGCAAAGTTTTGTCGAGAAGTACCACCCTGACAAAGCTGAAACAAGCCATATCTGCAACATGTTTAGTGACAAAACCCTGACTTACTTCAGGGAAATCTTAAAGAGATGCCAGAAACAGAGCACTCTGGACAGTTATTTTGTGAGACAGGGGTCCAGTGACACTCAAGCTGGTCCTAGTGGCATTAACCCTTTCAGGGTTTCGGCCGTACTAGTACGGCTTACGCCCCAGGGTTTTTGACATACTAGTACGCCTAAATTTTAGTGCCCTCAAATCTAGTGAGAGAAAGCGGGTAGGCCTACATTTGAAAGAATGGGTCTATGTGGTCAGTGTGCGCAGTATAAAAAAAAATCCTGCAGCACACAGTGCGTAGTGAGAAAAAAAAAACTGACCGTGTTTTTGGATTAAAACGGCGACTTTGCGCTGTATTTTCGTATGGCATTTATTGTTGTATTCTAGTTTTCCTGGTCTCATTTTATAGAATGGAAGACATTACAGAAATTGAGATGATTTTGACTGGTTTTACAATGAAAAATACCTTGAAATTGAGCTCAAAGTAGCAGAAATGTTCAATTTTTACCAAAGCTCAAAAGTAAACAAATCATGCCAAGCGTCCAACACACATCAACTGGTGAGTCTAATATTCTTTCACAAGTGAACTGATATTATTTATACCATTTCTACACTAATGCAGTAGTCTGCATAACAGTAAATCTTATTTTTTTGTAAGAATAAAAATTCAGAGTGGAAAGTCAAAGAAATATAAGATTGGCCTGGGGATGTGACTAACGAACAGAGAACTTGTTATTTTAGTGCCAGGAATGTCTTTATTCTTTATTCTGGACCCTATTCAGAAATTGGCATCTTTTGAAATTTGTGTGAAATTGGCAAAATTGCTAAATTCTGACCACTTTATTGGATAATTGAAATCGGTAAATGGGTGGTTTCTTGTACTCATTCGATAGAAAAAATGGAGTTCTAGCGAAATATTATGATTTTTGTCGACTAGTACACTGGAATTGGCCGAAAATAGGGCTCAAAGTGGGCAAAATCGGCGACGCATAAACATCGTCGAGACCGCTAACTTCGCGAGAGCATAATTCCGTAAGTTTTCCATCAAATTTCTTACTTTTGGTGTCATTATGATCAGGAAAAGATTCTCTATCTTTTCATAAGAAAAAATAATATTTTTTTTTTAAATTTGGGCGACCCTAAGAACAAGTCTCGGAGAGGGCCTGGCGACCCTGAAAGGGTTAAAAGACAAAGAAGGGAAGTAACCCCAGAGAAGGCTTTGCTACCTAAAGTCTTTATGGCGGGGGATACCCCTTCCCCCTTTCCTCCTCACTATCTTCCAGAAGCCAGCATTAGCCTTCAATAAAGGTATTTTATATTTATTTATTTTTTTATTAACACACTGGCCGATTCCCACCAAGGCAGGGTGGCCCGAAAAAGAAAAACTTTCACCATCATTCACTCCATCACTGTCTTGCCAGAAGGGTGCTTTACACTACAGTTTTTAAACTGCAACATTAACACCCCTCTTTCAGAGTGCAGGCACTGTACTTCCCATCTCCAGGACTCAAGTCCGGCCTGCCAGTTTCCCTGAATCCCTTCATAAATGTTACTTTGCTCACACTCCAACAACACGTCAAGTATTAAAAACCATTTGTCTCCATTCACTCCTATCAAACACGCTCATGCATGCCCGCTGGAAGTCCAAGCCCCTCGCACACAAAACCTCCTTTACCCCCTCCCTCCAACCTTTCCTAGGCCGACCCCTACCCCGCCTTCCTTCCACTACAGACTGATACACTCTTGAAGTCATTCTGTTTCGCTCCATTCTCTCTACATGTCCGAACCACCTCAACAACCCTTCCTCAGCTCTCTGGACAACAGTTTTGGTAATTGTTAAATTATTTTTTTGTGAATATTTTTTTCTGGAACGGTTTAATTGTATTTACATTAATTCTTATGGGAAATATTATTTTGGTTTTCGGCCATTTCGGTTTTCGGCCGACCTTCTAGAACAGATTACGGCCAATAACTGAGGGTCCACTGTATTTGCAACACTTGGGTGTTTTTATTGCGAAGATGTTTAGCCATCCTTCAGTCTTGAAGAGAAGCATTCAGTCCCTCAGTCTTGATAACTCTGTTATCACGACTGAAGGATTGAGCACATTCTGTAAAGACTGAAGGACTGAGTACCTTCTCTCAAGACTAAAGGGCTGAGTACCTTGTATCAAGACTGAAAGACTGAGTACCTTCTCTCAAGACTGAAGGACTGAGTATCTTCTATCAAGGCTGAAGGGCTGAGTACCTTCTCTCAAGGCTGAAGGGCTGAGTACCTTCTATCAAGACTGAAGGGCTGAGTACCTTCTATCAAGGCTGAAGGACTGAGTACCTTCTATCAAGACTGAAGGACTGAGTACCTTCTATCAAGACTGAAGGACTGAGTACCTTCTATCAAGACTGAAGGACTGAATACCTTCTATCAAGACTGAAGGACTGAGTACCTTCTATCAAGACTGAAGGACTGAATACCTTCTATCAAGACTGAAGGACTGAGTACCTTCTATCAAGACTGAAGGACTGAGTACCTTCTATCAAGACTCATGGACTGATCACCTCAATTTACCTCTTCATGTCTTCCACTGTTTACTCTTTGTTTTATACTGAAGAAACCGCTGGATGACGAATGTTGCACATGGGTCTTTTTCACTTATCACTTTTATAAATCATATATAAAGATGTATATATTAATACAGTCTCTTTTCACTTAATGACAGGTTCCATTCCTAAGACCACGTCAGTAAACGAATTTGTCGCTAATTGAGGAGCATACTATAATGGTAGTGGGTTTGTGTCAGCCATCTTTGATATTGTTTTAATGTCACCTTTGTACCATTTATAACATTTCTGGTATACAGTGGAACCTCTACTTGCGAGTTTAATCCGTTCCATGACCTTGCTTGCAACTGGATTTGCTTGTTTGCAGAATAAATTTTCCTCATTTAAATTAATTGAAATGCAATTAATCCATTCCAATGGAATTCTGTACTTCAATAATTTCGCTAATATCAACTCTACGGCTTATTTATCTCTCTCACTTCATCTAATATGATATAATAAACAATATAAATAACATAGAAACCTGATTTATACTCTAAAATGAATAAAATATGTCATTCATGTAGTGGTATGGGCGGTGTCAGCGGTGGACGAGAGTTTGTCTGGAGACCGGGCAAAATACTTCATGAATAATTTTGCTAATATCATCTATACAGCTTATTTATCTATCACAGTTCATCTAGTATGACATAACAAACAATATGAATAACATAGAAACAAGATATATACTCTAGAATGAATAAAATATGTCATTCATGTAGTGGTATGGGCGGTGTCGGCAGTGGACGAGAGTTTGTCTGGAGACCGGGCAAAATTCTTCATGAATAATTTTGCTAATATCATCTGTATGGCTTATTTATATATCACAGTTCATCTAATATGACATAACAGACAATATAAATAACATAGAAACACGATATATACCCTAGAATAAATAAAATGTCTTTATGTAACAGGTGGAGGCGGCCACAACCGCTCCTTCTTTGTTGTGGTAAACCCTGCCATCTAGTGACGGCCTTTTGAAGCCATCTGTTATTATAATTATTATATTTAGTACATTATTATAATGTATTATTATTATACATATATTATTATTACAGTGGACCCCCGCATACCGATTTTAATCCGTGCAAGAGGGGTCATTGTTATGCGAAATAATCGGTATGCGAATGAATTTTCCCCACAAGAAATAATGGAAATCAAATTAATCCGTGCAAGACACCCAAAAGTATGAAAAAAAAAAATTTTACCACATGAAATATACATTTTCCTACACACAAAGAGAAGGATACATGCACAATAGTAGAGTAGTACATGCACAATATATATTGTGCATGTACTACTCTACTAAATGAAGAATAAATGACACTTACCTTTATTGAAGATGCAGCAATGACTGATGAGACACTGTGTCCTGGGAGTGCCTTTTCCTCCTGAGTACTGTAGGTCCTGTTTGGCATTTTCTTCCAGAACAGGCCTTATCACACTGTGTATGTCACTACGATTCTTAAATCTCTCAAACCAACCTTTGCTGGCTTTAAATTCACCAATATGAGCACTAGTTCCAGGCATTTTTCCCTGTTCACCTGGGTGTTAGTCGACTTGTGTGGGTTGCATCCTGGGAGACAAGATTAAGGACCCCAATGGAAATAAGTTAGACAGTCTTCGATGACACTGACTTTTTTGGGTTATCCTGGGTGGCAAATCCTCTGGGGTTAATTGTTTCTTGGTATTCTCAATAAGCCACACCAACAACGGTGCTACAGCAGCAGCAGCAGCTGACGGTGGTACAGCAGCAACAGACGATGCTACAGCAGCAGCAGACGATGCTACAGCAGCAACAGACGATGTTACAGCAGCAGCAGACGATGCTACAGCAGCAGCAGCAGCAGACGATGCTACAGCAGCAGCAGCAGACGATGCTACAGCAGCAGCAGACGATGCTACAGCAGCAGCAGCAGCTGACGGTGGTACAGCAGCAACAGACGATGCTACAGCAGCAGCAGACGATGCTACAGCAGCAACAGACGATGTTACAGCAGCAGCAGACGATGCTACAGCAGCAGCAGCAGCTGACAGTGCAGCAGCAGCAGCAGCTGTACCACCAATAGTAGCGATGATTGATTGGGGTTTATTATACAACTTGGCCAGCTCGGAGACACGCACTCCACTTTCATACTTATCAATGATCTTTTTCTTCATCTCTTATTGTAATTCTCACCCTTATTGCTGTAGGGTTGGCACTAGAAGCTTTCTTGGGGCCCATGGTCACTTATTTTCCAGAAAAAGCACCGAAAACACTGTAATAATACGAAATATTCCGATTGTATGCTTGGATGTTACCGCGCAGGCTGGCTGGTAAACAATGCCACCGGCGGCACATGTGAGGCTGGCTGAGGGCGCACATTGGACGCGTCTCGGACGAAAATCGGTGAGCGGGTTTTTAAGCGGTATGCGAGGCAAAATTTTTGCGATTAAAGCAAGCGGTATGCGGATTAATCGTTATGTGATGCCATCGGTATGCGGGGGTCCACTGTATTATTATTATTATTATTGTATTATACTATTATTATTATTATTATTATTATACGTATTGCTATTATTCATATTATTATTATACATATTACAGTGGACCCCCGCATACCGTCGCCATCACATAACGTACAATCCGCATACCGCTCGCTTTTATCGCAAAAATTTTGCCTCGCATACCGCTGAAAAACCCGATCACCGCTCTTCGTCTGAGATGCGTCCAATGTGCGCCCTTAGCCAGCCTCACATGTGCCGCTGGTGGCATTGTTTACCAGCCAGCCTCCGCGGTAACATCCAAGCATACAATCGTAACATTTCGTATTATTACAGTGTTTTTGGTGATTTTATCAGCCAAATAAGTGACCATGGGCCCCAAGAAAGCTTCTAGTGCCAACCCTACAGCAATAAGGTGAGAATTACAATAGAGATGAAGAAAGAGATCATTGATAAGTATGAAAGTGGAGTGCGTGTCGCCGACCTGGCCAGGTTGTACAAGAAACCCAAATCAACCATCGCTACTATTGTGGGCAACAGAAAGGCAATCAAGGAAGCTGTTCTTGCCAAAGGTTTAACTGTGTTTTCGAAACAGAGATTGCAAGTGATGGAAGATGTTGAGAGACTCTTATTGGTGTGGATAAATGAAAAACAGCTAGCAGGAGATAGCGTTTCTCAAGCGATCATAAGCGAAAAGGCTAGGAAGTTGCATGAGGATTTAATCAAAAAAATGCCTGCAACTAGTGATGATGTGAGTGAATTTAAGGCCAGCAAAGGTTGGTTTGAGAGATTTAAGAAGCGTAGTGGCATACATAGTGTGATAAGGCATGGTGAGGCTGCCAGTTCGGACCACAAAGCAGCTGAAAAATATGTGCATGAATTCAAGGAGTACATAGAGGCTGAAGGACTGAAACCTGAACAAGTGTTTAATTGTGATGAAACAGGCCTGTTTTGGAAGAAAATGCCAAGCAGGACCTACATTACTCAGGAGGAAAAGTCACTCCCAGGACATAAGCCTATGAAAGACAGGCTTACTTTGTTGATGTGTTCCAATGCTACTGGTGATTGCAAAGTGAAGCCTTTATTAGTGTATCACTCTGAAACTCCCAGACCGTTCAGGCAAAAGAATGTCCTCAAGGAGAATTTGTGTGTGCTGTGGAGGGCAAACAGTAAGGCATGGGTCACTAGGGACTTTTTCTATGACTGGTTACACCATGCATTTGCCCCCAATGTGAAAGATTACCTAACTGAAAAGAAATTAGAACTTAAGTGCCTCCTGGTGTTAGACAATGCCCCTGGTCATCCTACAGACATGGCAGAGCGACTTTATGGGGACATGAAATTCATTAAGGTGAAGTTTTTGCCTCCTAATACCACTCCTCTCCTGCAGCCCATGGACCAGCAGGTTATTGCAAACTTCAAAAAACTGTACACAAAAGCTCTGTTTGAAAGATGCTTTGTAGTGACCTCAGAAACTCAACTGACTCTAAGAGAGTTTTGGAGAGAGCACTTTAATATCCTCAATTGTGTAAACCTTATAGGTAAGGCTTGGGAGGGAGTGACTAAGAAGACCTTGAACTCTGCTTGGAAGAAACTGTGGCCAGAATGTGTAGACAAAAGGGATTTTGAAGGGTTTGAGGCTAACCCTGAGAGGATTATGCCAGTTGAGGAATCCATTGTGGCATTGGGAAAGTCCTTGGGGTTGGAGGTTAGTGGGGAGGATGTGGAAGAGTTGGTGGAGGAGGACAATGAAGAACTAACCACTGATGAGCTGATAGATCAACTTCAACAGCAAGAGGCCAGACCTGAGGAAACTGGTTCAGAGGAGGGGAGAGAGAAATTGAAGAAGTTGCCTACTACAAAGATTAAGGAAATCTGTGCAAAGTGGCTTGAAGTGCAAACCTTCATGGATGAAAATCACCCTCACACAGCTATTGCAAGCCGTGTTGGCAACCTGTACACTGACAATGTTGTGAAACACTTTAGGGAAGTCATAAAGGAACGAGAGGTACAGGCCACTATGGACAGATATGTTGTGCGAAAGAAGTCCAGTGACTCTGAAGCTGGTCCTAGTGGCATTAAAAGAAGAAGGGAAGTAACCCCAGAAAAGGACTTGACACCTCAAGTTTTAATGGAAGGGGATTCCCCTTCTAAACATTAACACTCTCTCTCCCCTCCTCCCATCCCATCAATCATCACCAGATCTTCAATAAAAGTAAGTGTCATGTAATTGTGCATGCCTTTTTCAGTTTGTGTGTATTAAAATTAACATTTCATGTGGTAAAATTTTTTTTTTTCATACTTTTGGGTGTCTTGCACGGATTAATTTGATTTCCATTATTTCTTATGGGGAAAATTCATTCGCATACCGACCATTTCGCATAACAAAGAGCCCTCTTGCACGGATTAAAGTCGCTATGCGGGGGTCCACTGTATTATTATTATTATCGTTATTATTATTATTTTTTTTTAACAAACTGGCCGTATCCCACCGAGGCAGGGTGGCCCAAAAAGAAAAACGAAAGTTTCTCTTTTCAAATTTAGTAATTTATACGGGAGAAGGGGTTACTAGCCCCTTGCTCCCGGCATTTTAGTCGCCTCTTACAACATGCATGGCTTACGGAGGAAGAATTCTGTTCCACTTCCCCATGGAGATAAGAGGAAATAAACAAGAACAAGAACTGGAAAGAAAATAGCAGAAAACCCAGAGGGGTGTGTGTATATATATGCTTGTACAAGTATGTGTAGTGTGACCTAAGTGTAAGTAGAAGTAGCAAGATGTACCTGAAATCTTGCATGTTTATGAGACAGAAAAAGGGACACCAGCAATCCTACCATCATGTAAAACAATTACAGGCTTTTGCTTTACACTCACTTGGCAGGACGGTAGTACCTCCCTGGGCGGTTGCTGTCTCCCAACCTACTACCTAGGTATTATTATTATTATTATTATTATTATTATTATTATTATTATTATTATTATTATTATATAAATTATTTGTAATTTTTATTCACACAAAAAATATAAGATTTACTGTGACGTCATTTGTTTACACTGAAACAACCAAGCAATGGACCATTTCTCCTAGGTTGAGCTCTATTTCAAGGTACTTTTCATCGTGAAAGCAATCAAAATCATATCTATTTCTGTAATTTATCTTCCATTCTATCAAATGAGACCAAAAAAACGAGAATACAACCATGAAAACCATTCGAAATTACCACAAAGGGGTGGCTAATTGCTGAGAAGTGAACTCCATTATTTATGCTTAGATTTCTTTCATTTTTGGTGTACATTACAAGGGGGGATTTTTTTCGTGAGGGGCAAAAAACTTTTGCGTTAAAAATGCTTTTTTTGGGTTTAACCCCTTCAGGGCCCAAGGCCAAAAATCTGAAGTGGTGCCCCAGTTCCAAAAAAATTTTAAAAAAAAAAAAAAAAAAAATTTTTGCCCTAAAATTAAAATTTTTTTTGTAAAAGTAATAAGAAAAAAAAATGTTTGATCAGTCCCCTTCCCCAAGATACACCAAAAATTTTTGTAAAAAAATGATGTGGGGGGCGGCAACATGGGAAAATTTTCCACATTCCAAACTTTGTTCCAGGGTTTTTTATATTTTTTCTTTTTTTTTCCAATTTTTTTTTTCCCTTTCCCCTTTTAACTTTTTTGGGGGCCCCTAAGAACCAATATTTGTAAAAATTTTATATAAAACTCCTGTATTGAACTTTTTTCCCCCCCTAATTTTTTCTATTATTTTTAACCACTGTTTTTATTACAATAAAAAATGCACAAATTTTTGAAAAATCTAATGTTCTATCATATTTTTAAATTTTGGGCAAATCCCTGGACATTTTTTGAACTGCTGGAGCTTGGGGGAACTCCCGGAAACAGGCACCATGCACAGGGGCCCCTTCCATTCCCCCAAAAAACCCGGGGTGTTTTTCGTCTTTGTTTTCTTTTTGTTTGGCAAGGGGAAACCCCAATCTTTCTGAGCAAATTTCTTCTGAATTGAAGGAAGGTATATTGTAAAATGATCATTTTTTTCCCCCTCAAACAGGGTATATCCGGGGAATTTGGGGACCTTGTTTTATAGAGTGTTCTTCCCTTTACTTAATATGAGTTGTCTGACAACAGACAAAAAAAATTTACCATCCCTGGGGTCTGTTGCCAGTCTTTTTTTGGTACATTTTTGCATTGGGGGCTTTTGAAATGTCCATGAGATGGAAAAAAAAGTTTCATGTCCCACTTGTAACTTTTCGAACAATCAAAAAAACCAATCCGTGTCACATTTGTAAACCAAGCGCATGTTTTGTTTTTAATAAATCACTGTCACGGGTTTTTTTGAATTTTCCCATTAGTCATTTTCGTCAACTTTGCCCTGTCTTGCATTTTTCAGGTGAATATTTTGTCAGCAGTGTGACATCTTTTTCATGCCACCGTTCCCCGATGTCTTGGCGGAAAACCGCCCCGGGTCACCCACACCTTGTTTTGAGCCTGGGCATATGTTTCACGATTAGGCAGGGCCAAAAACCCCACATCTTCTTGTTCCTTTCCCCCGGAAATCACTGAGTAATGGGCTTGGTTCCATTTATGGAAATGAAGGGCCCCTTACCAAGATGGGGTGCCATCATGTGTTTCCCCTCGTCCCCTGGGACCCCAAAAACATTTTGGGTTTCCCTTTCATTTTTATCCCCGTGTACACAACAAAAATTCCAAAAAGGCCACTGTCACAGTAAGGAAAAAACATTTTTTATCCCAAAAGGGGACCTCTTGCTTGGTATAAAACTGCTTGAATGACATTTCTCCCTTTTGGGAACAAAATAAAAGACTTCAATTCAAGATTTTTGGGAATGGAAAAAAGTATATGCGGGGTTTTTTTGTTTGAGATCAAAAAAACATTTCTAACCCTTTAACCTTTTACTTCTTTTGGGGCCCATTTTTTGTCAAGAAGTCAACATACGGTAACAGTAAGAAAAACCTTTTTTCATGGTATTATTTCACTGAAAAACCGGTAAAAGTGGCCCATCTGTGGACCAGTATGCTTTTTTATTATGCTTATAGACGAGGCATAAGTATTATTTTTCAAAAAACAATACTTTTCTCAAAATCGTCTCTTTCCCAAACCCGTGTAGTCTTGACTTTTTGGTGATAAAATCGGTTTTTTTGGTGTACTCAAAAAACTTTTTTTTCCCCGACAATAGTTTTCCCTCAATGGCTGGTCAAAGAATAATTCAAAAAATTCCAGTTCATTGGCCTTGGGTTTAAGGGGGCAAATGGGGAAATTCCATTTAAAAGTCATCAAAATGGTGGGGGCTTTTAAAGAACAAAAATTGGGGGTTTTCCATGTGAATTCAGGGTTTCGGTGGATACTGGACATCATAGGCTGGTTGTTGGGTGGTTTTTGGTTTTTTGGTCACTATCATCATCATTACTGAAGTCAGAGGCCTGGCCACGTGAAAATATTAGTTTTCTCTTGCGTTGAGGAACAACCGACCGTGAGTCACGAGTGCCCACACCAGAGGTAGAAGGTTGAGGATCGTCAGGGTTTTCTGCACTATTATCGATATCCTGGTCATTCCTTTCGGTCAATAACTGATCAAAGCCATAGAATTCGTCTTCATTTCCACTTCCATCAGTGTCAGAACTATCAGATAGGAAGAGGAGAGTCCCAATTTTCCCGGGAGTGAGAGCTGACTTGCAATGAGGCATGGTGAACAAGGGTAACTGAGCCAGCGTTCCCACAATGCTATGCGGGCGCCTAGATTTTTTGTTTATGGCGCACACCCACCACGCAGACCCGTTAGCACTTAGCCACCCCTTAGCGGTAATTTCGAATGGTTTTTATGGTTGTATTCTTGTTTTTTTTTGTCTCATTTGATAGAATGGAAGATTTATTATTTTTTTTTTTATTATCACACCGGCCGATTCCCACCAAGGCAGGGTGGCCCGAAAAAGAAAAACTTTCACCATCATTCACTCCATCACTGTCTTGCCAGAAGGGTGCTTTACACTACAGTTTTTAAACTGCAACATTAACACCCCTCCTTCAGAAAGAGATATGATTTTGATTGCTTTCACGGCAAAAAGTGCTTTGAAATTGAGCGTAACGTAGGAGAAATGGTCCATTGCTTGGCTGTTTCAGAGTAAACAAATGACGTCACTGTCCATTCCAGTATGCAGTCGTAAATGGGTTGACATTATTTATACAATTATTGCAATAAGAAATAACAGTAAATCTTATATTTTTTGTGTGAATAAAAATTACAATTTATATAATAATAATAATAATAATAATATGTATAATAATAATATGTACGGTATAATAATAATATGTATAATAATATAATACAATATTAATAATAATATAATATGTACAATAATAATACATATATAATAATAATGTACTACATATAATGTAATAATAGACAGCTTCAAAAGGCCGTCACTAGATGGCAGTATTTACGACAACAGAGAGGGAGCGGTTGTGGCCGCCTCCACCTGTTACATAATGACATACATGTATTTTATTCATTCTAGAGTATATATCATGTTTCTATGTTATTTATATTGTTTGTTATGTCATATTAGATGAACTGTGATAGACAAATAAGCCGTATAGATGATATTAGCGAAATTATTCATGAAGTATTTTCCCCGGTCTCCAGACAAACTCTCGTCCACCGCTAACACTGCCCATACCACTACATGAATGACATATTTTATTCATTTTAGAGTGTATATCAGGTTTCTATGTTATTTACATTGTTTATTTTGTCATATTATATGAAGTGAGATAGATAAATAAGCCGTAGAGTTGATACATGTATTAGCGAAATTATTGAAGTAGAGAATTCCACCGGAACGGATTAATTGCATTTCAGTTAATTTAAATGAGGAAAATTGACTCTGCAAATGAGCAAATCCAGTTGCGAGCAAGGTCATGGAATGGATTAAACTCGCAAGTAGAGGTTCTACTGTACAACTGTATACAGTACTACTGTACAACCATATTGTGTAAACATAATTTGGGAAGTGTTACATTTACTTGTTGCAGATGGATCAATTAATGAAGGAACTTGAGATGAAGCGTGACCTGAGTCGCACTATCGTACACATAGACATGGACATGTTCTATGCTGCTGTCGAGATGAGAGATGATCCATCATTAAGGTATCAACCCAGTTTTCTTACTCAATTTTTTTATTGTACGCTGGCCATCTCCCATCCAAGTAATAATAATAATAATGATAATAGTACTACTACTACTACTAATAATAATAATAGTAATAATACTTAGGTAGTAGGTTGGTAAACAGCAACCGCCCAGGGAAGTACTACCGTCCTGCCAAGTGAGTGTAAAACGAAAGCCTGTAATTGTTTTATGTGATGGTAGGATTGTTGGTGCCCTTTTTCTGTCTCATAGACATGCAAGATTTCAGGTACATCTTGCTGCTTCTACTTACACTTAGGTCACACTACACATACATGTACAAACATATATATACACACCCCTCTGGGTTTTCTTCTATTTTCTTTCTAGTTCTTGTTCTTCTTCATTTCCTCTTATCTCCATGGGAAAGTGGAACAGAATTCTTCCTCCGTAAGCCATGCGTGTTGTAAGAGGCGACTAAAATGCCGGGAGCAAGGGGCTAGTAACCCCTTCTCCTGTATAAATTACTAAATTTAAAAAGAGAAACTTTTGTTTTTCTTTTTGGGTCACCCCGCCTTGGTGGGATATGGCTGGTGTGTTGAAAGAAAGAAAGAATAGTAATAATAATAAAATAATAATAATAATAATAATAATAATAATAATAATAATAATAATAATAATAATAGTCATAGCTTAAGTGTAACTTAAGACAGCAATGGAAATAACAGATTAATTGTTTATATATATGAGGGTGACCCCCTCCTCTCCCCCCACAAAAAATAAGAAAATACTTTCACCATCATTCATTCAGTGGTGCTCTTCTGATGTGTGGCAGATGGATGGGTCACCTCAAGTTGAGTCAACCCTTGAAATGGTGAAGTTTGCAGTGTGTTGTTGTGATGAGTGTGATGAAGATGATGAAGCTAGTGAGTGTTATGTTCTACCTCAGTGTTAGTCAGTACCACTGTTTTTGGAGCCTGTAGTCATACCACTGTGTGTGGAGCCTATAGTCATGTTACTGTGTGTGGAGCCTATACTCATACCACTGTGTGTGGAGCCTATAGTCGTGCTACTGTGTGTGGAGCCTGTAGTCATACCACTGTGTGTGGAGCCTATAGTCGTGCTACTGTGTGTGGAGCCTGTAGTCATACCACTGTGTGTGGAGCCTATAGTCGTGCTACTGTGTGTGGAGCCTGTAGTCATACCACTGTGTGTGGAGCCTATAGTCGTGCTTCTGTGTGTGGAGCCTGTAGTCATACCACTGTGTGTGGAGCCTATAGTCGTGCTACTGTGTGTGGAGCCTGTAGTCATACCACTGTGTGTGGAGCCTATAGTCGTGCTACTGTGTGTGGAGCCTGTAGTCATACCACTGTGTGTGGAGCCTATAGTCGTGCTACTGTGTGTGGAGCCTGTAGTCATACCACTGTGTGTGGAGCCTATAGTCGTGCTACTGTGTGTGGAGCCTGTAGTCATACCACTGTGTGTGGAGCCTATAGTCGTGCTACTGTGTGTGGAGCCTGTAGTCATACCACTGTGTGTGGAGCCTATAGTCATACTACTGTGTGTGGAGCCTGTAGTCATACCACTGTGTGTGGAGCCTGTAGTCATACCACTGTGTGTGGAGCCTATAGTCATACCACTGTGTGTGTGGAGCTATAGTCGTGCTACTGTGTGTGGAGCCTGTAGTCATACCACTGTGTGTGGAGCCTATAGTCATACCACTGTGTGTGGAGCCTATAGTCATGTTACTGTGTGTGGAGCCTATACTCATACCACTGTGTGTGGAGCCTATAGTCATGCTACTGTGTATGTGGAGCCCATAGTCATACCACTGTGTGTGGAGCCCATAGTCATACCACTGTGTGTGGAGCCTATAGTCGTGCTACTGTGTGTGGAGCCTGTAGTCATACCACTGTGTGTGGAGCCTATAGTCATGCTACTGTGTATGTGGAGCCTATAGTCATACCACTCTATGTGTGGATCTATAGTCATGCCACTGTGTGTGTGGAGCCTATAGATATGCCACTGTGTGTGTGTGTGGAGCTTGTAGTCATTCCACTGTGTGTGTGGAGCCTATAGTCATGCCACTGTGTATGTGGAGCCTATAGTCATACCACTGTGTGTGTGGAGCTATAGTCATGCCACTGTGTGTGTGGATCCTATAGTCATACCACTATGTGTGTGTGTGGAGCTATAGTCATGCCAGTGTGTGTGGAGCTATAGTCATACCACTGTGTGTGTGGAGCCTACAGTCATACCACTGTGTGTGTGGAGCTATAGTCATGCCACTGTGTGTGTGGATCCTATAGTCATACCACTGTGTGTGTGTGTGGAGCTATAGTCATGCCAGTGTGTGTGGAGCCTATAATCATACCACTGTGTGTATGGAGCTATAGTCATACCACTGTGTGTGTGGAGCCTATAGTCATACCACTGTGTGTGTGGATCCTATAGTCATGCCACTGTGTGTGTGGATCCTATAGTCATGCCACTGTGTGTGGAGCCTATAGTCATGCCACTGTGTGTATGGATCCTATAGTCATGCCGCTGTGTGTGGTGCCTATAGTCATGCTACAATAACTAAACCAACCAGGCTGACTGAGACAAGTGCAACCATAATTGACCACATATGGACCAATATACAGCCCCCCTTAAATCAGGGATAATCACAGACAACACTACAGACCACTACCCTACCTTCCTCTTAACAAACATTAGTAAACCACCACTGGAATACAACAAAGTTTCATTTAGACTCCACAACGAGGCCTCAGTAAGTAATTTCACAGCAGAGCTAGAGACAGTTGATTGAACTACAGAATTCTTCAAGGCCAATGGTATCGATGATTGGACAGACATATTTCTGAATAAATTGCTTAGACTATACAACAAATATTGTCCTATAAAAACAAAACAGATCACGAATAAACGGCTTGGTTGCCCATGTCTTACTAGTAGCATACTAAGATCCATTGATAAGAAACACCAATATGAAAAGCAATATAGACAGGGCTTAATACACAAAAGATATTCTTAAACACTATTCATCAGTTGTAACCAGACTAATAAAAAAACGCCAAACAATTGTACTACTACGGCAGATTCACTGAAATGAGGAGATATAAGAAAGACCTGGAAAACACTCTCTCAGATTCTGGGAACCCACAAACTGAAAAAACTAGGAATATTGTCCTAAACTGAACGAAACACCACTGCATCCCATTGATACAGTTAACAAGATAAATGATTTTTCTCAACTATAGGATCTACTCATGTCAGTAAAATCCCAGGTACCAATGCCCGAGCAAGTGATTACACTTAGATGGGAATTTCCCAAACTCCTATCTTGAACTTACGGAGCCCAATGAAGTCACCACGATTATTAAGTCACTTAAAAATAATTCAGGGAATCTGTCTCACGTCCCACCATTATTGTACAAGCGAGTGGCCCATGTCCTTTCGCATGCTATTTCATTACTTTTTAACAAGTCACTAGAAACTAGCATGTTCCCAACACTACTCAAGACAGCAAGGGTTACACCGATACACAAAGGTGGTGACCCCACAGGTGTAAACAACTATAAGCCAATATCAAACTTATCATTGCTATTCCAAATCTTCGAAAAACTCTTGCACAAGAAATTATATTCCTTTATAACGCCACAAAGCATACTCAACCCCTGCCAATTTGGCTTCAGAAAAAATGAAAGCACAAACTATGCAATTGTAAAAATGCTAGATCTGCTTTACACAGCATTGGAAAATAAGGAATATCCATTAGGACTTTTTATTGACCTAACAAAAGCTTTTGACACAGTAGACCACGGCATCCTACTCCACAAACTTGACCATTATGGTATAAGAGGCCATGCACTTGCATATATCAAATCCTATTTTACTAATAGGTATCAGTACATCACCATTAAAGACACAACCTCATCAACATGACCACTTGATACTGGAGTGCCACAGGGAAGTGTCCTTGGTCCCCTGCTCTTCCTCTTATACATCAGTGATCTTCCCAATATATCACAACACCTGAAACCCATTCTCTTTGCTGACGACACGACTTATGTCATCTCCCACCCAAATCTTGCCACCCTCAACACCACTGTTAACGAGGAGCTACTAAAAATATCTACTTGGATGACAGCCAATAAACTTACACTTAACACTGACAAAACCTTCTATATTATGTTTGGTAACAGTGCAGGTGTTGCACAACTGAACATTAAGATCGACAACACTCTTATTGCCAGACATAATGAGGGCAAATTCCTAGGCCTGCACCTCGACAGCAACCTGAAATTCAGCACCCATATCTAACACATAGCAAAATAAAAGTATCCAAAATGGTTGGGATTCTCTCCAAGATATATTACTGTGTGCCACAATCTGCCCTGCTCACACTATACTATTCACTCATCTATCCCTGACAGCAGCAACACACATAAAGCCAATAACCCCAAAAAAAGCTGCAGTAAGAATAATCACACAATCGAATCATAGGCAACACCCCCCCCCCCCCACACTCTTCAAAGATCTAAACTTACTCACTGTACAGAACATCCACACTTACTACTGTGGAGTCTACATTTACAGAACCATAAGCTCCAATATTAACCCTGACCTAAAACACTTTCTTGATTGTTGTGACAGGACCCACAGGCATAACACCAGCCACAAAAATCTCTATGACATTCCCCGTGTCCGGCTAAACCTATACAAAAATTCAAAGTATATAAAAGGACCTAAAATCTGGAACACCCTACCTGAAAACTTTAGAACTGCAGACACAACCCTCACTTTCAAAACTACCAATAGAAAACATCTTATCTCCCTGACACACCCCACCATCAGCTAACTAATAAAGTTGGTAGAATTACCGACAATATGTAAAGTAAAAGGACACAAGTGCAACTAATGTGACATTTATTGTGGCAACGTTTCGCTCTCCAGGAGCTTTATCGAGCCATTACAAACAATACATGGACACAGAGGGTATATAAAGGCTCAGAGTGAGGTGTAATACTAGTGAGGTACCATTTCGATGTTCACTAGTGGTAGTAGTAGTAGTAGTAGTAGTAGTAGTAGTAGTAGTAGTGGTAGTGACAAAAGTAATACAATATGGTAGAGCAATTAATTCGTACATGAGTAAAAGGATATAAAAGCTATTACTTGGGTAACATAAAAATAGGTTGGACAAATATAGACTGGAATGAGGCAGCTTTTTCCAGTGTTCACTCTCTGTGCTTTGTGTAGTATAACAGGAGAGACTATGTGATGGCAGGGTTTACTGTTTTCAGGAGGATTCTTGCTAAGACTTCGGAGATGGTGAAGCTGCCGTTGTTTTGTTTAATTGTATTCGAAACAGCGAATCAGCCTCGAATCAGCACTGATCGCTGTTTCGAATACAATTAAACAAAACAACGGCAGCTTCACCATCTCCGAAGTCTTAGCAAGAATCCTCCTGAAAACAGTAAACCCTGCCATCACATAGTCTCTCCTGTTATACTACACAAAGCACAGAGAGTGAACACTGGAACAAGCTGCCTCATTCCAGTCTATATTTGTCCAACCTATTTTTATGTTACCCAAGTAATGGCTTTTATATCCTTTTACTCATGTACGAATTAATTGCTTTACCATATTGTATTACTTTTGTCACTACCACTACTACTACTACTACTACTACCACTAGTGAACATCGAAATGGTACCTCACTAGTATTACACCTCACTCTGAGCCTTTATATACCCTCTGTGTCCATGTATTGTTTGTAATGGCTTGATAAAACTCCTGGAGAGCGAAACGTTGCCACAATAAATGTCACATTAGTTGCACTTGTGTCCTTTTACTTTACATCAGCTAACTACATGAAAACCACCTATTCTCTTGTATCATACATACACAAAAACAAACTAGACCTACTCTCAACATCTGTGATCCCCCCAATTCACACTTACACTCGCCCAATTGACTGTAAACATAGAAATACATAATAAAACTATTACCTAATGAATCTTAAACTAGTCATAAGTTTGCCTGAGATACTCCAATATAAGAGCTTTAATAGAAACTATGTATTATACCAAGACAAAACCATTCACATTGCTAAATTTACGAACTGTAATGCAGTTACATAGCCTTAATATCAACGTGCTCCATAACTTGTATCAATATAGAGTTTGAATTAATCTTAGTCTGCCCCGAAATGCCTAGTCATGCTAGGCATGATAGTGGTCCTCTCTGTAATTAGTATTTTATAATATGTAAACCACACATTGTAACCAATATTCTATAATATGTAAACCCTGCATCGTGATCTTTATAGACAATAAACTTGATTGATTGATATAGTCATGCCACTGTGTGTGTGTGTGGATTCTATAGTTATGCCCCTGTGTGTGCGTGTAGCCTGTAATCATACCACTGTGTGAGGAGCCTATAGTCATGCCACTGTGTAAAGCCTATAGTCATACTGTGTGTGGAGCCTATAGTCATGCCACTGTGTGTGCAGAGCCTATAGTCATGCCACTGTGTGTGTGGAGCCTATAGTAATACCACTGTGTGTGTGTGGAGCCTATAGTCATACCATTGTGTTTGTGGAACCTATAGCCATACCACTGTATGTGCAGAACCTATAGTCATGCCACTGTGGGGGTGGAACCTATATTCATGCCATTGTGTGTATGGAGCCTATAGTCATGCTACTGTGTGTATGAAACCTATAGTCATGCCACTGTGAGAAGCCTATAGTCATGCCACTGTGTGTATGGAGGCTATAGTTATGCCACTGTGTGTGTGTGGAACTTAGTCGTGCCACTGTGTGTATGGAACCTACAGTCATGCCACTGTGTATGGAGCCTATAGTCATGCCACTGTGTGTATGGAGCCCATAGTCTTGCCACTTAGGTTTACAACTTAATTGCAATATGAAATTTAATTCCGACAACGAAGCCAAGAAACTCTCCAAAACAGTAAGTGTTCTCTCCAAGATACATTACTGTGTACCTCACACAACACTACTTACATTGTACCATCTCTAATTTATCTTTATCTCACCTATGGTTTTTATCCCTGGGGATCTAATGACAACTAATCACCTAGAACCAATAATAACCCTCAAAAAACTGCTGTGCTGATTATCACCCATTCCAGTGTCAGACAACACACTCCACCACTCTTCATTCCTGTGTCAGACAACACACTCCACCACTCTTTATTCCTGTGTCAGACAACACACTCCACCGCTCTTCATTCCTGTGTCAGACAGCACACTCCATCACTCTTCATTCCTGTATCAGGCAACACACTCCATCACTCTTCATTCCTGTGTCAGACAACACATTCCATCACTCTTCATTCCAGTGTCAAACACACTCCATCACTCTTCATTCCAGTGTCAAACACACTCCACCACTCTTCATTCCAGTGTCAAACACACTCCACCACTCTTCAAAAGCTTGAACTTAATATACAAAATATGGTGGTTGTTGGTAGTGAAGATGGTGGTTGTTGGTAGTGAAGATGGTGGTTGTTGGTAGTGAAGATGGTGGTTGTTGGCATTGAAGATGGTGGTTGTAGGTAGTGATAATGGTGGTTTTTGTTGTTAACATGTTACTGAGGCAATGTTAACCATGATATAGTGCATGGACCAGCCTGGTCTAGATTTATCCCCTTTGCATAAGGAGTTGGTGACTCAAACACTTGAGTTGTAACTTAACCTTTGAACTGTCTCTGATGTACCAGTACACAGGTGATAATTGTGTGTTTGATGTACTGGTACACAGGTGATGACTGTGTGTCTGATGTACCAGTATGAGGGTGATGACTGTGTGTGTGATGTACAAATACGTAGTTGATGACTGTGTGTCTGATATACCAGTATGATGGTGATGACTGTGTGTCTGATATACCAGTATGATGGTGATGACTGTGTGTCTGATATACAAGTACGCAAGTGCCGACTGTGTATTTCACTTACCAGTGTGGAGGTGATTACTGTGTATCCGGCAAACTAGTACGCACAATTTTGCATGTCTTCAAATATGCCACCTGTCATTATTTTTGATCACAGTTCAACTCTTTGGGTCTCTTACAGCCTCTTCATGCATTTCAAAATATCTAAGACCAGGCAGGTCCTTGCAGTGCTTCATGGGGTAACACTGCCTTACTAACCTAAGTAAATAATGAAACCAGGACCTGTTTTTCCAGCACCAGCTTCCCTAACATCAAACAGGGTGTGCCACTGCCAGACAGATGCCTTGTTCATTGTGAATTTATTACAGTTTCATAATACTGTACTGTACAGTGCCTGCACTCTGAAGGAGGGGTGTTAATGTTGCAGTTTAAAAACTGTAGTGTAAAGCACCCTTCTGGCAAGACAGTGATGGAGTGAATGATGGTGAAAGTTTTTCTTTTTCGGGCCACCCTGCCTTGGTGGGAATCGGCCGGTGTGATAATAAAAAAAAAAAAAAAAATACTGTACTGTCAGTGGAATTCAGTCTCCCCAAAACAACACAGTGAGTAAATGCAGTTTAGGATCACCCAATATAGTCAAACAGTGTGACTTATATAAGTGTATGCACCGAGGCTCAGTGCTCTGTTCATACGCATCCACTACCATATTTCATGCACTTTGTACACATCCAGTGCCATACCTCACCCACAAGCTTCCACCATACCACTTGCTTCCACCCAAACCATACATAAGGGGGATTACCAATAGACCCCTGGCTGGCTTCAAGAGGGAACTGGACAGATACTTAAAATCAGTACATGACCAGCCTGGCTGTGGTTCGTACATTGGATTATGTTTGACCGGCAGTAACAGCCTGGTTGATCAGGCCCTGATTTACAGCAAGGCCTGGCCATGGACTGGGCCACGGAAGTGTTGGTGCCCGGGACACCCTCCAGGTATACTCCACCTGCTTCTGGGGTCACCTGCCCTCGCCACACACCCAGCAACCTCACTCATACCACCCACAAGCCCCACATATACCACCCACTTCTGTAATTCCCCCATGGCCACATGCCTTCACCCACACTTGTCTCCCGCACCCATATTCCTACACCTACACCATTTCCCAGTGACCTGATGGCCACATCTTACTCGACTTTTCATCCCTAATCACTTATGCACCCACTGCTCTGATTACTGTCTACACCAACCATGTACTCACCCAGTCACCCATCATCCACATCACCATGCACACCAGGCAACTGACAACCACACTTTTCACTCACACCACTCACCCACGGCTTTCAGTTCACACAGCCTTCACCCACACCTTTACCCATGCTTTCAAGGCCCACACACCCTAATATGCCATCTACACACCTAATCACTTAACACCCACCACCCTCATTACAGCCTACACCACCAACTACACATTCATCCACCCATCATCCACACCACCACCCACACAGAGCCACAGACACTGCCACCCAAACAGTAAGCATCACACCAACCTCAGCCTCCCCCCCCCTACACCCCTCAACTGCCCAGCATCCTCCACCTCCCAACACCAGCCTTCATCTCCTGACCCCACCCCTTCACCAGTCTCCACTTCCTATAACAGCAGTCGTCTAATCCCCACCCCAGTTCCCCCACCCCCACATTGAACTCTCTGTCACTCTAGCTGGTCTGATCTCTCCTGCCTAACCCCTCCTGTGTACACCCCAACCACTCTAACCCCACTTTATAATCCCCATACAGTTGTAATGAATGGGACTACCAAACAATAAGGCATCTCCATCTGTGGTTGCAGGATCTTCAACTGATGCATCACTTCATCAACTTATAATTACATTATCATCATCATTGCTTTGTATAATTCTGAGACCTATAATTTTTTTTTTTTTTTTGAGGGGGAGGTGTAGTGAACATAACCCTGTTCTTCTCCCCTATTTTTCAGTTCAGTTTACACACACTTTTACCTTTTTCAAAAACTTAACTACCTTGTTATCCATCAGTGATTCCAGCATTTGTTCAACAAATTTTTTGTCCATAATTTCCAAAATTCATTAAATGAGGTGTTTTACTGTACATCATCCACAGTTTGGTCCCCTGGGTGCTGGTATATTGTTAACATTTTCAGATGTTAATGATTAATCTTGTAGCCTATATTTTAACTATTATTTTTAACTTACTATCAATTCAATTTTTAACTTACTATCAATTCAATAATTTGAAAGCTTATACTATGACCTTTCAAATTATTGTATGTTTTTGCATAGTGATTTGCAATCAATTTTTTCATATAATTATCATTATCAGTATGTTTTCTCAGGTGAAAACCTTGAAAAGTGACTTATGTTTCTGGAAGAGTTGCAAACTGTGGCTCACTTGTTAAAAGGTCTAATATTATTATTGATATTTTTTTAACTGTACAAAATCTACATAAATTCTGCACAATTTGGACTCTCTTATTTTATAATGTTAATAGTTTTTTTAAGTTTAGTGGTGGAAGCCCCTTACAAATTTGATGTTTATACTGCCATGCCAGGCTACTTTGGTAACAAACTGTTCTCATTTTGTTAATGTTACTTCAAACTTTAAATTTTTTGTAACTGCAGACTCTTATTTTATAACATTATTGTTAAATTTAATGGTGGAGGCCTCTATTTGGTGGATGCCTTTGGTCAGATGCCCACTCTGCCCACACTTACATCCACCACTGATGGTGACTGCTAGACTAATACTATTAATAGTTAAATTGTGTGAGTTTTTATATGAGAGTGTATGTTGAAGTGTAATGTGATGTGATCTATATGTGAAAGATTCAGGAAAGCTGGTTAGACAGACTTAAGTCCTGAAATTGAGAGGTACAGTGCTGGTACTTTGAAAGACAGGTGGCAGTGTTGTAGTTTGGTGTGTCATCTGAACCGTGATGTCAGCATGTCAAATTCAAAATTCAAAACTTTATTTCTTTGTGTAGCATACAATGTGTAGTTTACATGTAGTAAAATATAGTTAAGCACAAAGAAAGCCACTAACATACATAAGCATTTTGAGCAGACTGATACTAATGCTTGCTAATGCAACACAGCAATATGACGAGTGACCGTGGATGTGCTACCACTTTTTTTTTTTTTTAATTGCCCTATCTCAGTAGGAGATGGCCAGTGTATTAAAGTAAAATTGAATTTCAGTTTAGATTATTTTATTATGAGAATATCAGACTTTATAGACAAGTGGAGAGTCATTGTAAGGAAATGAGAGTAGAGTATAGAGATGGAAACATGTGTAAAATTGCTATCACCTGTTTTGCCCTATTTTAGTGGAATTTAATTTTATGAATAAATACTAACAGGGACAAGCCCATGGCAGTGGGAGGGCTGGGAATGCTGAGTACGAGCAACTATGCTGCTCGCAAGTTTGGTGTTCGGGCTGCCATGCCAGGTTTCATTGGCAAGAAGCTGTGTCCTGATCTTGTCATTGTTCCTCCAAATTTCACAAAGTACAAGCAAGTTAGTAAAGAGATTCATGAAGTTTTCTCCGAGTACGATGCCAATTTTTGCTCCGCTTCTTTGGACGAGGCATACTTGGACATTACCGAGTATATGAACAAAAATGCTTCACACTATGATGTCGACAAACTGGAGGGTGATTATATTTTGATTATCACTATGGTAAACTCTCTATATATTGGACTAATGGGAAGGTTTCTCCAAATTTTTGTTAAATCAGAATTATGTTGAACAATTGCAGAAAAAGTTGTGAAGTACAGCCTCTCCTCACTTAACGATGGAATTCTGTTCCTAATATCACATCGGTAAATGAATTTGTCACTAAGTGAGGAGCATACTATAATGGTAGTGGGTTTGTGTCAACCATCTTTGATATTGTTTTAATGTCACCTTTGCACCATTTATAACATTTTTAGTATATTTTTAAATGTTTATACAGTAGTGTACTGTATACTGCAATAAACAGAATAGAGGAAATCAGCTCTAATATACATTTTTTAGGTATGCATGCTGGTCAGAGAGCCCATCATAAGTCTGAGTCATAAGTAAACGAGTACGTCGCTAAGTGAGGAGAGGCTGTATTTTACTGTACAGTGGACCCCTGGTTTTTATCCAGTGTGAAATCATACAATTCTGATTTCGAGCTCTTTTTTTCGGCGAAATTTTCCCCCGGGTTTTGTACTTCCGCTCGGAAATCGCCCGTATCAGATGCGTCCACCTACCCGGGATGCCACTTCTTACATGTAATAGACTCAGCCTGCCTCTGTCTCTCGTTGAGTTAGCAATACTCCGCACGTTCATCCATTGTTGTTTGTGCTTGTTTATTGATTGTGACTGTGAAATAAGCCACAATGGGGCCAAGCCCTTTGGTAAAGAAGGTGAGAAACATGATAGAATTCAAGAAAGAACTCGTAGAATGAGTTGCAAAGTTTTGTGGAGAAGTATCACTACCATGCCACAAGTACATTGAGAGACAACACAGTAAGTGTCTGGGACACAAGACTGTTCAACTGCCTCCCAGCATACATAAGGGGGGATTACCAATAGATCCCTGGCTGTCTTCAAGAAGGCTGTGGTTTGTACGTCAGTTTGTGTGCGGCCAGCAGTAACAGCCTGGTTGATAAGACCCTGATCCACCACGAGGCCTGATCTCAGACTAAGCCGTGGGGGCATTGACCCCCGAAACCCTCTCCAGGTATACTCCAGATAAATCCTTTACAAAGGCAGAGGGTAGTAGTGATTGTGGTAGAGGATGGTTGAGATGGTGGTAGAGGGTGGTAGTGGTTATGATGGTGGTAGAGAGTGGTAGTGGTTGTGATTGTGGTAGAGGGTGGTAGTGATGGTGATAGAGGGTGGTAGTGGTTGTGATGGTGGTTGTGTGGTGGTGATGGTGGTAGAGGGTGATAGTGATGGTAGTGGGTGGTAGTGGTTGTGATGGTGGTAGAAGGTGGTAGTGATGGTGGTATAGGGTAGTAGTGATGGTGGTAGACGGTGGTAGTGATAGCAAACAATTGAAAATGTTGAGAAGTTGTTTTTGGTGTGGATCAACGAAAAACAGTTAGCAGGAGATAGTGTTGTGGAGGCGATAATTTGGAAAAAGGCAGCAAGACAGTTGTATGTGGATCTCATAAAGAATACACCAACAAGAGTCTTCAATAAAGGTAAAACTCATTTAAATGTTCATTAATCCACTAAAATTAGTCCTTTATATTTATTTCTCGTTGTTTTCTCTATGTAAAACTAGAGTTATTCCCCATAAAATGTATTTTTTGTTAATATTTTTGGGCGTCTGGAACAGATTACAGTGGACCCTCGGTTAACACCTTTAATCTGTCCCAGAGGGCTAGGCTTTAACCGATTTAACCTTTAACTGAATCAATTTTCCCCATAAGAAATAATGGAAATCCAATTAATCCGTTCCTGCTGTCAGGAGGCTTGACAGAATAGTACAGTGGACCCCCGCCTTATGAATGCATCGCGTTATGTTAAATCTGCCATACGAAGCAATTGAACGCAAAAATTTTGCCTCGCCTCACAATAAAAAAACTCACCTTACGTGATTCGTCTGGGACGTGTCCCACGTGTGGCCTCAGCACCAGTGTTTACAAGCCAGCCAGTACGGTCGCATCTACGCATACATTTGGTACATTTCACATTATCCCAGTGTTTTTAGTGCTTGTAACTGCAAAATAAGTCACCATGGACCCTAAGAAAGCTTCTAGTGCCATCCCTGTGGTAAAAAGGGCGAGAATTAGTATGGAATTGAAAAAAGAGATTAAGGAAATGTGTGCAAAGTGGATTGAACTGCAAACCTTTATGGATGAAAATCACCCTGACACAGCTACTGCAAGCTGTGTTGGCAGCCTGTACAATGACAGTGTTATGGCTCATTTTAGGAAAGTCTTAAAGGAACGGGAGGTACAGAACTCTATGGACAGATTTGTTGTACGACAGAGGTCCAGTGACTCAAGCTGGTTCTAGTGGCACTAAAAGAAGAAGGGAAGTAACTCCGGAAAAGGACTTGCTACCTCAAGTTCTAATGGAAAGGGATTCCCCTTCTAAACAATAACTTCCACACACTCCCCTCCTCCCATCCCATCAGTCATCATCAGATCTTCGATAAAGGTAAGTGTCATGTATTCTATTCTTAGTAGAGTAGTAATTGTGCACGTCTTCTTCAGTTTTTGTGTATTAAAATTAATATTTCATGTGGTAAAATTTTTTTTTTCATACTTTGGGGTGTCAGGAACGGATTAATTTGATTTCCATTATTTCTTATGGGGAAAATTAATTTGGTTAACAATAATTTCGGCTTATGATGAGCTCTCAGGAACAGATTAATATCGTAAGGCGGGGGTCCACTGTACTTTAATGTGACGCTTTTATCAATTCTGTGGCTTATTTATCTATCACAGTTCATCTGATATGACATAATATTACAATATTAATAACAGAAATATTTGCACTTATCTTGGAGATGTTTAATTACGTAGTTAGTTTGATGGAGTATAGCAGATATGCAGAGAGTGTAGCAGGCATGCTGGGAGTGTAGCAGACATGCAGGGAATGTAGCAGGCATGCAGGAAGTGTAGCAGGCATGCAGGGAGTGTAGCAGGCGTGCTGGGAGTGTAGCAGACGGACAGGGAGCGTAGCAGGCATGTAGGAGGCGAGAGGAAGGCGAGTTTATTATGCTTCAATATGATACTAATATCTCTACGGCTTATTTATCTATCACAATTTATCTAATATGACATAATATTATTATGTCTAATATGACATAATAATAGGACGAAAGCTCCTAACCGAGTTTTTAGGTGTTATCCGAGTCAATTTTTTATGCCAAAGCGAGGCATTATCCGATTTTGGCGCTATCCGATGCAGGCGTTAACTGAGGGTCCACTGTAATTGGATTTACATTATTTCTTATGGGAAATATTACTTCGGCTTTTTGTCCATTTTGGATTTCAGCCAACCTTCTGGAACGGATTAAGGATGAAAACCGGGGTATTACTGTACTTTATATAGTACAGTGCACACAGCTTGTAGATAGAGTGTACTGCAGTAAATATTGAAATTAAATGAGCTAAAAGTACAATTTAAGCAGGGGATTTTGTCTGTCATATTGAGGTCTAATATATTGAAGCCCATTACACTATATTGAGGTCAGTTATATCAAGGACCATTATATTGAGGGTTTACCTGCACTTTGTGTTTACAGTTAAATAAGATTATCCTGTACAGGTCTGCCATCACAAATCCGGCAATCAGTTATTCGGTTCCTTCAGTTATTCGGCACTAATTTCGGCTAGCATAATTTCAAATTTCCAGGGTCGCCACACCAACCTGCTGGTACTGTTTGGTGGTTCTACTTGCTGCATAAGTCATTCCAATTTCTTTTCTCCGTTTGTTATAACCTGTTTACTTTTAGCCCTAGCCATGGTTCCAACAAATAAAAGAAATGCTTCTCATTGTGTAAAGCACATACACAGTACATTGTCCATTAAAGATAAGGTGGCCTTGAAGCCACTGTCGGTTGCTGTGAGCTCAGTCTTGTGATGCAGGGGAATATACTTTATTATTACGCTAATATCAACACTACAGCTTATTGCCTATCACAGTTGATTTAATATAATAAACAATATAAATAACATAAAACATGTTAAATACTCCAGAATGAATAATATTTGGCATAATACTGAGCAGTTCGATGGAGGTATGAAGAGGAAATGAGATACAAGTACCATTCTCCTATCCCTGTCTTGGGGCTTATATTAGAGAAAACGGAGTATAGCACAGGGCTAACTTTGATATACACTCATACTGCACCATAAACCTGAAACAAAAAAGCTATTTTCTTTATATAGATTATCACACATAGCAGCATATGTGTAGGGAACCTAGGATAACCCAAAAAAGTCAGACAACATGGCTTATTTCAAGTATCTGGCTTGGGTTAGCCATATATGATTTTTGGTAAATATTTGATTCCCAGCCAGGGTAGAAACATTAGGCGTGTTTCTTTACACCTGTTGTCTATGTTTACCCATCAGTAAATGGGTACCTGGGTGTTAGTCGACTGGTGTGGGTGTTATCATGGGACACTGACCTAATTTGCTTGAAATACTCTGCATAACAAGGGGCTTTCTATATAGTAGTATGTCACTGATGTCAGCTAGGCCTGTATACGTTGTACATGTACGTGTAGTAAATAAAGATATTATTATTATTATTATTATGGGAGATTCTAAAGAAAAATTGCAAAGGTTAGTGGATGAGTTTGGGAAGGTGTGTAAAGGTAGAAAGTTGAAAGTGAAAATAGAAAAGAGTAAGGTGATGAGGGTATCAAATGATTTAGATAAAGAAAAATTGGATACCAAATTGGGGAGGAGGAGTATGGAAGAAGTGAATGTTTTCAGATACTTGGGAGTTGACGTGTCGGCGGATGGATTTATGAAGGATGAGGTTAATCATAGAATTGATGAGGGAAAAAAGGCGAGTGGTGCATTGAGGTATATGTGGAGTCAAAAAACGTTATCTATGGAGGCAAAGAAGGGAATGTATAAAAGTATAGTAGTACCAACACTCTTATATGGGTGTGAAGCTTGGATGGTAAATGCAGCAGCGAGGAGACGGTTGGAGGCAGTGGAGATGTCCTGTCTAAGGGCAATGTGTGGTGTAAATATTATGCAGAAAATTCGGAGTGTGGAAATTAGGAAAAGGTGTGGAGTTAATAAAAGTATTAGTCAGAGAGCAGAAGAGGGGTTGAGGTGGTTTGGTCATTTAGAGAGAAAGAATCAAAGTAGAATGACATGGAAAGCATATAAATCTATAGGGGAAGGAAGGCGAGGTAGGGGTTGTCCTCGAAAGGGTTGGAGGGAGGGGGTAAAGGAGGTTTTGTTGGCGAGGGGCTTGGACTTCCAGCAAGCGTGCGTGAGCGTGGTAGATAGGAGTGAATGGAGACGAATGGTACTTGGGACCTGACGATCTGTTGGAGTGTGAGCAGGGTAATATTTAGTGAAGGGATTCAGGGAAACCTGTTATTTTCATATAGTCGGACTTGAGTCCTGGAAATGGGAAGTACAATGCCTGCACTTTAAAGGAGGGGTTTGGGATATTGGCAGTTTGGAGGGATATGTTGTGTATCTTTATATGTGTATGCTTCTAAACTGTTGTATTCTGAGCACCTCTGCAAAAACAGTGATAATGTGCGAGTGTGGTGAAAGTGTTGAATGATGATGAAAGCATTTTCTTTTTGGGGATTTTCTTTCTTTTTTGGGTCACCCTGCCTCGGTGGGAGACGGCCGACTTGTTGAAGAAAAAAAAAAATTATTATTATTAGTAGTAGTAGTAGTATTGTTATTATTATTGTTATTTTCTCAATTGTTTGTTGGGTTATCTTATTGAAACATTTGCAATGTATGATGGAAAGATACTTCTTAACGTACACCAAAAATGAAAAAAATCAGTCCATAAATAGCGAAGTTCACTTCTCAGCCATTAGCGGCCGCTTAGCGGTATATTTTTGTATGGTGTTTATGGTTATAGTCTCGTTTTTTTGGTCTCATTTGATAGAATGGAAGATATATTACAGAAATAGATATGATTTTGATTGCCTTCATGATGAAAAGTACCTTGAAATTGCACTCACAGTAGTGGAAATGTTCTATTCTTTAGCGAAGCTCAAGAGTAAACATATGACGTCGCCGTCCAATACCTGTCCGCCTGCCAGTCCAAATTCCAATATGGAGTCAAGAATGGGTTGACATTATTTATACAATTATTGTAATAATGCAGCAGTCTGCATAACAGTAAATCTTCTATTTTTTTGTGTGAATAAAAATTCGAAATGGTAAGCAAGAGTAATATAAGAGGAGCCTGGAGCTGTGACTAATGAGCAGAGAAAATGTTATTTTAGTTCCAGGAATGTCTGCATTGTTTATTCTGGACCCTGTTTTGAAATTGGCATCTTTTGAAATTTGTGTGAAATTGGCCAAATTGCCAATTTCTGAACACTTTATTGGGTAGTTGAAATAGGTGAATGGGCGGTTTCTTGTACTCAGTCGACAGACTAGAAATGAGTAATTTTTTTCAGGTATACACAAATACAGTTACATAGATTATCATACATAGCAGTGTATGTATAAAGAACCTAGGATAACCCAGAAAAGTCAGACAGTGACTTATTTCCAGTACCTGGCTTGGGCTTGCCATATATGATTTTTGGTAAATATTTTTTTTTCTCAGTTGTTTGTTGGGCTGTCTTATTGAAACTTGGGCAATGTATGATGGAAAGATGCTTCTTAACATACACCAAAAATAAAAAAAGATGGACAATAAATAAAGGAGTTCACTTTTCAGCCATTAGCCGCTTCTTTGCAGTATATTTTCATATGGTTTTTATGGTTGTATTCTCGTTTTTTTGGTCTCAATTAATAGAATGGAAGATATATTCCAGAAATAGACATTATTTTGATTGCTTTCATGACGAAAAGCACCTTGAAATTGAGCTCAAAGTAATGGAAATGTTTGATTTTTGCCAATGCTCAATGAACTTTGTGTAAGTCAAGTTGGTTAATTTTATCAAGTGTATTCTAACCTAATCACTTTGTAATCCGGCAAACTCAGTAATCCTTCACACTACAGGTCCCAATGATGCCGGATTTGTGATGGAGGACCTGTACCTAACATATATAAAACATGTACAGTATATACTGAAGACCTTTCTCCTCTCCTTCCTTCTCACATCCTTTTCAAATTATGGAATGGATGAGGTTTAAACCCATGGCAAGTGAGTGCTGAAACTCACAGGTTAGTGTGTTAACCATTGGGCTAGATGACTCTTAATACGATTCATCCAACTAAATATACGTCTTTCTTTACAATGGTGTTATTAAAATTTTGTGAGACACATCCCCATGTTTACCCTAATATATAAAATATCACTGCCTTGGATTTATAGACATACATATTAAGACTTTGAAATACTTGGTTTTCAGATAATGAAAATGGTAGGTTATCGAAGGCTATAGTAGAAGAGATAAGAGAGAAAATTTTCAGCAAGACGCAGCTGACGGCAAGTGCAGGTGAGTGTTCCCACGTTGTTCATGTTGCCAGTGCAAGTATGTATCTCAAAAATATAAAATACTTATAGAGTGGTCCACCTCTGGTGTAAATTGTGGGACCCAAAGCCTTGGAGAGGTGGATAATAAGGCTTCGAGGAAGAATATTTGGATTTCTTCCTGAAGCTGTTTGAATATTCCACTTTCCCTTACTACCCCATCTTTTCATTCATTTTTACCAATAGGTATATTTTATTACATAATATGGTACAAAAGGTTTAAGAGATACATTGTTGATATAAAGATGGCACATACAGTACATGAGGTGTGAGAGATACATATCTAGTACTTATTGTTACGTGTTTGTCACTGATTATAATGCGAAAATCTCATCCAGCTCTTCAGAACTGGGGCGCATGCCCAAAATACAGCAGGCATTACCCCTCTGAATAGCAGTGCTGAGTCGCTGGAACAGAAAACTAGCTGCCCTGGGATCCCTAGTTACCCTGATGAGTCTTTTCTAGAGTATCTTCATTTTCTTATTTCCATTCATTTTATTTGACAATAACAAGTTTATTTTAGCATGATACATGTTTATTATAGGTAGTAGGTTGGTAGACAGCAACCGTCCAGGGAGGTACTACCGTCCTGCCAAGTGAGTGTAAAACGAAAGCCTGTAATTGTTTTACATGATGGTAGGATTGCTGGTGTCCTTTTTTTCTGTCTCATAAACATGCAAGATTTCAGGTACGTCTTGCTACTTCTACTTACACTTAGGTCACACTGCACATACATGTACAAGCATATATATACACATCCCTCTGGGTTTTCTTCTATTTTCTTTCTAGTTCTTGTTGTTGTTTATTTCCTCTTATCTCCATGGGGAAGTGGAACAGAATTCTTCCTCCGTAAGCCATGCGTATTGTAAGAGGCGACTAAAATGCCGGGAGCAAGGGGCTAGTAACCCCTTCTCCCGTATAAATTACTAAATTTAAAAAGAGAAACTTTCGTTTTTCTTTTTGGGCCACCCTGCCTTGGTGGGATACGGCCGGTTTGTTGAAAAAAAAAAAAAACATGTTTATACAAAGGAGTGTAACAATTGGGTGTACATGCCAAAGCCCCTTTATATGCAGAGCATTTTGGACATAGTTAAGACTAACTTAAGATTAATAAGGCAATAACAATGCTGTAATTGTACATATGGTCATTAGGTGAGTGACAGTGAATACAAGAAAACTGAATATTCTGTTAGTTCACGCTATATGGCTTTAGTAAGTTCAGTAGAGAATACTTAGTTTTGATATAGTTTTTAAAAAATATACAGTATTACAATTTAGCACAATTTCAAACAATGAAGTTGAAAGAATTTTAACCCTTTCAGGGTCCGTCCTGTAGATCTACGGCTTTACTTTCAGGGTCCAAACCGTAGATCTACGTCATAAGCTCAGCTCGCTCTGATAAACTGTGAGTGGTACACTTGGGCCTAGATATGAGAGAATACATCTATGTGGTATGTGTGCACCACATAAAACAAATCCTGCAGCACACTGTGTATAATGAGAGAAAAAAACTGAAACCAAGATTTTCGATTAAAACAGCAACTTTGCAGTGTTTTTCATATGTTTTTTATAGTTGTATTTGCAATTTCTTGGTCTCATTTGATAGAATGGAAGACATATTACAGAAATAGAGATGATTTTGATTGGTTTTAGCACTGGAAATGGCTTGAAACTGAGCTCAAAGTAGTGGAAATGTTAAATTTTTGCCGATGTTCAAGAGTAAACAAACGACCTCACACATCTAATACACGCCAGCTGGTGGGTCTAATATACATTCACAAATGTGGTGATGATATTTATACAATTATTACAATATTGCATAACAATAAATCTTCTATTTTTTGGTGTGAATAAAAATTCATTATGTGAATAAAAAATCAAAATGGGATTTATTTGTAAAGACTCAAAACGTAGCTAATGAACAGAGGAAATGTTAGTTTAGTTCCAGGAATACCTACATTGTTTATTCTGGACGCTATTTTGAAATTTGAATATTTTGAACTTTGTGTTAAATTGGCCAAATTACCAATTTCCGATCACTTTATTTTGTAGTTGTAACAGTTGACTTGGCGATTTCTTGTGCTCAATCAATAGAATAGAAGTAATACTAGTGAAATAGCTAAGAATTTGGTCGACTGGAATGATGTAATTGGCCTAAAATGGGAGTCAAAGTTGGCAAAATCGCCAATTCGTAAATATCGCTGACACATCAAAATTCGCGAGAGCTTAATTTCGTCAATTTTCCATCAAATTTCGTACTTTTTGTTTTATTACTTTCACAAAAAGATTCTCTATTGTTTCAAAACCAAAAATAAAAATTTTTTTTTTTGGAAAATTCTTGGACACTGGGGCACCACTTCAGATTTTGGCCTTGGACCCTGAAGGGGCTAAGTTTGAAGTAATGAGTAAATGGCTGAGCAGTCATTAAGCACAATATACAATAATGAAATTGAAAAAATTTTAGGTTTGAAATAAATGATCAAGAAGTTGAGCAGTCTTAACCCGTAAACGGTCCAAACGTATATATACGTTTTTTCAACATTTGAAAGTATGTAAAAAAAGCAGATCTTCTTTTTGTTTTTTTACATTTGAAAATGTGTAAAAAAACTTTGATCTACTTTTTTTTTTGTTATATTTGAAAATATGTAAAAAAACGTAGATCTACTTTTGTAGTACTACACATGTGAACGTAGATCTGCTTGGACCATTCACGGGTTAAATTATTTAGTATTTTTTTTGAGTAACTGGTAGGTATTAACCCTTTGAGGGTTTCGGACGTAGTACTATTACGGCTTACGACGCAGGGTTTTTGACGTATGCCTAAATTCTAGCGCCCTCAAATCTAGTGGGAGAAAGCTGGTAGGCCTTCATATGAAAGAATGGGGCTATGTGGTCAGTGTGCACAGTCTAAAAAAAATCCTGCAGCACACAGTGCATAATGAGAAAAAAAAAACTTTGACCGTTTTTTTGGAATAAAACAGCGACTTCGCACTGTATTTTCGTATGGTATTTATTGTTGTATTTTAGTTTTCTTGATCTCATTTTATAGAATGGAAGACATATTACAGAAATTGAGATGATTTTGGCTGGTTTTACAATGAAAGATACCTTGAAATTGAGCTCAAAGTAGCAGAAATGTTCGATTTTTACCAAATTTCAAAAGTAAACAAATCGTGCCAATGATCCAATACACGTCAACTGGTGAGTCTGATATTCTTTTACAAGTGCGCCAATAATATTTATACCATTTTTTACACTAATGCAGTAGTCTGCATAACAGTAAATCTTATATTTTTTGTGAGAATAAAAATTCAAAGTGGAAAGCAAAAGAATATAAGAGGGGCCTTGAGATGTGACTAATGACCAGAGGAAATGTCATTTTAGTGCCAGGAATGTCTTTCTTGTTTATTCTGGACCCTATTCGGAAATTGGCATCTTTTGAAATTTGTATGAAATTGGCAAAATTGCTAAATTCTGACCACTGTACTGGATAGTTGAATTTCATAAATGGGTGGTTTCTTGCACCCATTCGATAGAAAAATTGGAGTTCTAGCGAAATATTCATGTTTTTTTGTCAACTAGTACAGTGGAATTGGCCGAAAATGGGGCTCAAAGTGGGCAAAATCGCCGATGCATAAACATCCCTGAGACCGCTAACTTCGCGAGAGCATAATTCCGTAAGTTTTCCATCAAATTTCAAACTTTTGGTGTCCTTATGATCGGGAAAAGATTGTCTATCTTTTTATAAGAGAATTTTTTTTTTTTTTTTTTTTTAAATTTGGCCGACCCTGAGAACGAGTTTCGGAGAGGGCCTGTCGACCCTCAAAGGGTTAAGTAAAGTGTTTGTCTGGTTAATTTTGGGTGATGAGGGGAAGTGGAACAGAATTCTTCCTCCGTAAGCCATGTGTGTTGTAAGAGGTGACTAAAATGCCGGGGGCAAGGGGCTAGTAACCCCTTCTCTTTTATAAATTACTAAATTTAAAAAGAGAAACTTAGGTTTTTCTTTTTGGGCCACCCCGCCTTGGTGGGATACGACTGGTTTGTTAAAAAAAAAAAAATTAAATTGATTTGCAAGCAGTGGCTCTTTAGTGTGTTCTGGCAATTAATTACAGATCTTCAGGTCTTTTATGTGCATAGCATTTTTGCATAGGGAGAGATGGACACAAAAGATATCGAAGAGCAATTTGTGCCTTGTATTATGCCTGTGTGTTTTGTTGTAGTTATCAAGGAGGAGTCTAAGAGGAGGGTTAATATTTGAGTATAATGTTCTGTGTGTATAGTAGGCACAATAATAAGTGTGGATGTTTTGTATATTATGCAAGTTAAGGCTCTCGAAAAGCGGTGGAGTGTGCTGTCTAGTGCAGGAGTTGGTAATCAGTCGCACTGCAGCTTTTTATTGGATTATTAAAGATTTAAGGTAATTTGCTGTGATTGAGCCCCATGCACAAATACCATAGGTGAGGTAAGGGTAAATGAGAGATTGATAAAGAGCAAGAAGAGCCGCTTGGGGTACATAATACCGTATCTTTAAAAGGATGCCTACTGTTTTGGAGACTTTCTTAGAAATTTGCTGTATGTGTGTCTGAAATTTGAGACTGCAGTCAAGGTGGAGACCTAGAAATTTGCCCTCTGCCTGTCTCGAGATAGGTGAACCATTTATCAGTGTGTTTAGCTGTACATTTGATGCTCTGTTTCCGAAAAGCATGAAGTAGGTTTTGTCTATGTTGAGAGTAAGTTTGTTGGTAATCATCCAAGTTGATATTTTTAGCAGTTCAGCATTTACTGTGTCTATTAGTATGGTTGGGTTTGGGTGAGAAAAGACATAAGCTGTGTCATCTGCAAATAAAATGGGTTTAAGGAGATTAGATTCGTTTGGTAGATCATTGATGTAAATGAGAAAGAGAAGTGAGCCAAGAATGCTCCCCTGTGGGACTCAACAAGAACAGGTTGTGTAGTGGAACAGGCTCCATTTGTGTATACTACTGGGTTCTGTTGTGGAGATAAGATTTTAGGTAATCGAGAGAGTGTCCTCTGACCCCGTAATGTTCGAGTTTTTGGTGCAAAAGGTCATGGTCACCTGTGTCGAAAGCTTTTCGTAAGTCTATGAACAGTCCCAGGGGAAATTCATTTTTCTCGAGTGCAGAGTATATTAGTTCAAGCATATGTATAATAGCATCATTAGGAAGGCGGGGTAGGGGTCGGCCTAGGAAGGGTTGGAGGGAGGGGGTAAAGGAGGTTTTGTGTGCGAGGGGCTTGGACTTCCAGCAGGCATGCGTGAGCGTGTTTGATAGGAGTGAATGGAGACAAATGGTTTTTAATACTTGACGTGCTGTTGGAGTGTGAGCAAAGTAACATTTATGAAGGGATTCAGGGAAACCGGCAGGCCGGACTTGAGTCCTGGAGATGGGAAGTACAGTGCCTGCACTCTGAAGGAGGGGTGTTAATGTTGCAGTTTAAAAACTGTAGTGTAAAGCACCCTTCTGGCAAGACAGTGATGGAGTGAATGATGGTGAAAGTTTTTCTTTTTCGGGCCACCCTGCCTTGGTGGGAATCGGCCGGTGTGATAATAAAAATAAATAAAAATATTAGTACTTTTTTTTGGTCTGAACCCAAACTGACAAGGGTTAGGTATGTTGTGGGATATGAAGTAAAAGTAGACTTGTTTGTGTATTAATTTATCAAAGATTTTAGATAGCAGGGGCAGGTTTGATATAGGCCTATAATTGTTCAATTCAGTTGGATCACTTCCTTTGAGGATTGGGGTGACTCTTGCTGCCTTGAGTATGGATGGGAAGGTGTAAGATTCAATGGATTTGTTAAAAAGAGTTGCAATAATTGGTGACAACACATGAGAAGCTTTTTTATGCATGAGTGGTGGTAAGTTATTTAGGTCTTCTGTCTTGTTCTTTAGTGTTTTGATGATAAGCGAGATTTCAGTAGAGTTTGTTGGGGCTAAAAATAGAGTATTAGGGTAGTTGCCAGTGAGGTAGAGATATTAGACAAGAGAGAGCCTTTGGCTGTAATGAAGCATCAGTTTGTACAGTTAAAAAGAATGAGGTAAATATACGAGTTTGTGTAATGAATAACCCAGGATATCATCTCACTGACTGACTTACTGATTTACTGACTGACTTACTGTTGTACTGGCTTACTGACTGACTTATTGACTGACTTACTGAGTTGACTTTACCAACTTACTGACTTAAAGTTAGACTTTTTTACTGAAGAGGACTCTGACAAATCTAGCAGCAGTGCTCTGAAACAGTTTCTAGAGCAGCTGATACCTTACTGTTAGCTGTATAATGTACTGCAGGATAAAATAGCACAGAAATCCATTACAGAATTTATGCACACCTCCAGTTGAACTATTGACTTCAGTACCAGAACCTCTATCATCCACCTCAGCCCAGTAGTGCAACAGCATAACTCTCCACTCTTTTCACAATCATCAACACACACCAGCACCCAGAATTTAAGGTAAGAAATACTGTTATTTCTCTTGTTTGTAATCTTAAGCAGTAAAACAACATAATACATCACAGTGAACAACAATTACATATTCACTTTTATTTTTGTAAGATCTGGAGGTTTAAAAAAAAATTGTTTGGATTTTTTGAAGGCTCCCTGGAATGTAACCTCATTTTTGCCCTAAGTTCTTCATTTTATCTAACACACATTTACCTAACACAGCGTTTTCAGGAACGTAACTACCGTGTAATATAATGGTCTACTGTACATATAAATTTCATAATAAGTGGTTCAAAGAGTCATTTGAATTATGGTAGCCACATATTTCTGGAAAAGTATGATGGTGAATGTGTTGTCTTCTCTGGATCATTCTACCCTGGGTGAAAAGTAATCAGTGTGATAAAGAAAATAAAGAAAATAAAGGCAAAGCAATAAAAGGTTGACATTTGAAAATGTTTAAAAAAAATGCTTTTGTTGCAGGTATTGCTGCCAATACTCGTCTGGCAAAGATCTGCAGTGATATGAATAAGCCCAATGGACAGTTTTACTTGGATTCTGACCGTGAAGAAATTATCAAGTTTGTTTCTACACTACCCATTCGCAAAGTAAGTAGATTTGATCTCATACAGTAAAGCTTTGAGAATAAGTTTGGTTTAAAATTATGGTAATTTATGTGTTTCTACACAATATAACAACAATCTTGTTAAATTACATGACTCACGAAATCATAACACGATTGCAAACAAACCACTATACTGGGGGGGGGGGTTGGATCGTGGCAAGTGAGTCGTAAAACTCCAGGCCAGTCCGTAAGCCACTGTGCCAGCTGGCTACAATATAACTTGTCCAACTAGGTGTATAAATACACCTAGTTGGCTGAATCTTATTGTAGCCAGCTGGTACAGTGACTTACACACTGGCCTTGAGTCTTACAACTCACTCACCATGGGTTCAAACCCCACCCATTCTGTGGTCTGTTTTTTCCATTATTGGCCATATTATGTTGGGAGTGGGGGGAACTATACTTTCTCTCATGTTTTTCATAACCCCAGGTGTAAACTGTAGGATATATTTTCAGGCTTCATGGGTGTGAGTAAATTGTTTTTTCTAAATCAGCAGTTAGCACATGTAGTGTTTTCATATCCTGTGAGATAATATAAGAACTAACCCCTTAACTGTCCAAATGTTGATCTACGTTCTTACTGCTAGTGCTCCTGACTTAAGTGGATGTGGCCTGACCTGACCTGACTAGGTGGGTCATTGGTTTAACCCTTTGAGGGTCGACAGGCCCTCTCCGAAACTCGTTCTCAGGGTCGGCCAAATTTAAAAAAAAAAAAAATTATTTTCTCTTATGAAAAGATAGAGAATCTTTTCCCGATCATAAAGACACCAAAAGTTTGAAATTTGATAGAAAACTTATGGAATTATGCTCTCGCAAAGTTAGCGGTCTCGGCGATGTTTACGCATCGGCGATTTTGCCCACTTTGAGCCCCATTTTCGGCCAATTTCACTGTACTAGTCGACAAAAAACATGAATATTTCGCTAGAACTCCATTTTTTCTATCGAATGGGTGCAAGAAACCACTCATTTATGAAATTCAACTATCCAGTACAGTGGTCAGAATTTAGCAATTTTGCCAATTTCACACAAATTTCAAAAGATGCCAATTTGGGAATAGGGTCCAGAATAAACAAGAAAGACATTCCTGGCACTAAAATGACATTTCCTCTGGTCATTAGTCACGTCTCAAGGCCCCTCTTATATTCTTTTGCTTTCCACTTTGAATTTTTATTCTCACAAAAAATAGAAGATTTACTGTTATGCAGACTACTGCATTAGTGTAAGAAATGGTATAAATATTATTGGTGCACTTGTGAAAGAATATTAGACTCACCAGTTGACGTGTATTGCACGCTTGGCACGATTTGTTTACTTTTGAAGTTTGGTAAAAATCGAACATTTCTGCTACTTTGAGCTCAATTTCAAGGCACTTTTCTTTGTAAAACCAGTCAAAATCATCTCAATTTCTGTAATATGTCTTCCATTTTATAAAATGAGACCAAGAAAACTAGAATACAACAATAAATACCATACGAAAATACACTGCAAAGTCGCTGATTTATTAAAAAAAAATGGTAAAAGTTTTTTTTTTCTCATTATGCACTGTGTGCTGCAGGATTTTTTTTAGACTGTGCACACTGACCACATAGACCCATTCTTTCATATGAAGGCCTACCAGCTTTCTCCCACTAGACTTGAGGCCGCTAGAATTTATGAGTACTAGTACGTCAAAAACCCCTACGCGTAAGACGTACTAGTACGACGAAAACCCTCAAAGGGTTAAGCCAGGAGATGACTTGGACCTGCCTTGCATGGGCCAGTAGGCCTGCTGCAGTGTTCCTTCTTTCTTATGTTCAAACATAGATTGATGTTTTATTTTTCCTGTCTCCAAATTTGGCATGATTGGCCTGAAATACATTGTCAGTAATAGATTGGGTCTTAACACTAAATGTGCACAGTATTAAAAAATCTGGAACCACTTAGTACCTTGTGGGAGCACCAGTTCAATTGAGTGCCAGCTAGAACAAACAGCGCAGCAAACACCAGGGATTCACTGATGCCACATTGTATTAACACTCTCCTTTTAAGAGGAAAGTGATGTTGACCCAGAGTTTAGTGACTTTGAGATGGATGTGGTCACAAGTGATCGAGGAAATATAAAAAAAACCACATCCTTTCAATTTTGATACCAGTGGTAGTGTCATCCTGCCAAAATGTCCTATATATAATCTATGCCCTTAGTAAAGAGAAATGATCCTGGAATGTGAAGGCAAGGTAGTTGCATATGAATCTCTTTAAAGAAATTGCCGGGAACTAGTGCTGCTGCTAATGAATTTAAGGCCAGCAAAGGCTGGTTCAACAGATTCAAGAAGCGAAGTGGCATACACAGTGTTGTAAGGCATGGTCCCCTCATGGAAGGTTCCTTGATGTTGGTGAGGGGCTCTTGATTTAAGGAATTGGATCTGTGCTCCAGTTCCCCGAATTAAGCCTGAATGCCTTCCACATCCCCCCTCCCCTGGGCGCTGTATAATCCTACGGGTTTAGCGCTTCCCCCTTGATTATAATAATAATAATAATGTAAGGCATGGTGAAGCTGCAAGTTCAGACAAACGTGCAGCCGAAGCATTTGTTGATGAATTCAAGGGGTATGTAGAGGCTGAAGGATTCCTCCCCCAACAAGTGTTCAATTGTGACGAAACAGGCCTGTTTTGGAAGAAAATGCCAAAGAGGACCTACGTCATGCAGGAGGAAAAGGCACTGCCAGGACACAAGCCTTTGAAGGATAGGCTAACTCTTTTGTTCTGTGGTAACACTAGTGGAGATTTCAAAATGAAGCTTTTTTTTTTTTTTAATATGTGTTCAGCAGGTTGGTTGGCTGGTTGGGTGACTGGCTGGGTGGGTGACTGGCTGGGTGGCTGACTGACTTGACTAGCTGGGTGGGTGGGTGTCTGATTGACTTTGGCTGTCTCTATCTCTGTCTCTCTCACTGTCTCTTATCTCACAGGTACACATAAGTACAGTTGTCATACATAGTGTAAATTACCTAGAATAACCCAAAAAAGACAGGCAAAGTGGCATACTGTGCTTATAGATATGAGACATGAGCATGACTCTCAAGTAATACGCATTTCAACTTGTTCAGGATTCAGACATGATGATTCTTCAGTGTTTGTAACACCTGTTGGTTCATGAGCAGCTCTCTCTGAGACGGAGAGAAAGACAGGCAGAGATACACAGGCAGACTGAGAGAGAGAGAGATACACATTCAGAGAGAGACAGGCAGACAGAAAGACAGACAGATAACAGAGACAGATAAACAGAGACAGAGTTAGACAGCTAGACAGACAGACAACTAGACAGACAGTTTGACAGATAACAGACATAGACAGATAGATGTAACAGTGTGGACAAATAAAAAAACATATGCTAAGGTTTGGGAGTAGTGCATGAACAGCAATACTGACTGATGAGTGACTGCACTGTCAGTAGTGTAGAGTGACACTTGTCTCACACTGTACATCAAGGAGTTTCATATACTACTTCTAAAAATATTGCTGGGACATTTCTTTCTTTCTTTCAACACACCGGCCGTATCCCACCGAGGCGGGGTGGCCCAAAAGGAAAAACGAAAGTTTCTCCTTTTACATTTAGTAATATGTACAGGAGAAGGGGTTACTAGCCCCTTGCTCCCAGCATTTTAGTTGCCTCTTACAACACGCATGGCTTACCGAGGAAGAATTCTGTTCCACTTCCCCATGGAGATAAGAGGAAATAAACAAGAACAAGAACTAGAAAGAAAATAGAAGAAAACCCAGAGGGGTGTGTGTATATACACCTACCATCCGACTTACGACCGAGTTCGGTTCCGAGAAACCGGTCGTAAGTCGAAATGGTCGTAAGTCGAACTTACTACTGAATATCAACAAAACATTTGTAATGACTTTATTTTATTGTTTTATTTTGGTATTTCATGTTTTACTTTACTTTTTATGTTGTTAGTACTGTATTGTATACTGTAAGGCTTAGGATAAACACTGTGTACAATACAAATAGTTGTTTATTTCCCAGAAATTTGGCATAAAAAACATGCCTGCAACTAGTGCTGATGTGAGTGAATTTAAGGCCAGCAAAGGTTGGTTTGAAAGATTTAAGAATCATAGTGGCATACACAGTGTGGTAAGGCATGGTGAGGCTGCCGGTTCAGACCAAAAAGCAGCTGAAAAATATGTGAAGGAATTCAAGGATTACGTAGACAGTGAAGACTTGAAACCTGAACAAGTGTTTAATTACGACGAAACAGGCCTGTTTTGGAAGAAAATGCCAAGCAGGACCTACATTACTCAGGCACTCCCAGGACATAAACCTATGAAAAACAGGCTTACTCTGTTAATGTGTGCCAATGCTAGTGGTGATTGCAAAGTGAAGCCTTTATTAGTGTATCACTCTGAAACTCCCAGAGTGTTCAGGAAAAACAATGTCCTCAAGGCTAATTTGTGTGTGCTGTGGAGGGCAAACAGTAAGACATGGGTCACTAGGGACGTTTTCTATGACTGGTTACACCAAGTATTTGCCCCACTTTGAAAAATTACCTAATTGAAAAGAAATTAAACCTTAAGTGCCTCCTGGTATTAGACAGTGCCCCTGGTCATCCTACAGACTTGGCAGAGCGACTTTCTGGGGACATGAGCTTCATTAAGGTCAAGCTTTTGCCTCCTAATACCACTCCTCTCCTGCAGCCCATGGACCAGCAGGTCATTTCCAACTTCAAGAAACTGGACACAAAAGCTATGTTTCAAAAGTGCTTTATAGTGACCACAGAAACTCAACTGACTCTAAAAGAGTTCTGGAAGGATCACTTTAATATCCTCAATTGTATAAACCTTATAGGTACGGCTTGGGAGGGAGTGACTAAGAGGACCTTGAACTCTGCTTGGAAAAAACTGTGGCCAGAATGTGTAGACAAAAAGGATTTTGAAGGATTTGAGGCTAACCCTGAGAATCCTATGCCAGTTGAGGAATCCATTGTGGCATTGGGGAAGTCCTTGGGGTTGGAGGTTAGTGGGGAGGATGTGGAAGAGTTGGTGGAGGAGGACAATGAAGAACTAACTACTGATGAGCTGATAGATCATCTTCAACAGCAAGAGGCCACACTTGAGGAAACTGCTTTGGAGGAGGGGAGAGAGAAATTGAAGAAGTTGCCTACTTCAAAGATTAAGGAAATGTGTGCAATGTGGCTTAAAGTGCAAACCTTTTTTGATGACAATCACCCTAACACAGCTATTGCAAGCCATGCTGGTGACTATTACACTGACAATGTTGTGAAACACTTTAGGAATGTCATAAAGGAACGGGAAGTACAGGCCACTATGGACAGGTATGTTGTGCGACAGAAATCCAGTGACTCTCAAGCTTGTCCTAGTGGCATTAAAAGAAGAAGGGAAGTAACCCCGGAAAAGGACTTGCTACCTCAAGTCCTAATGGAAGGGGATTCCCCTTCTAAACACTAACACCTCTCCCCTCCTTCCATCCCATCAATCATCACCAGATCTTCATTAAAGGTAAGTGTCAATTATTTTATTATTGTAATTATTCTATTGCATTAAACTTAATATTTCATGTAGTAAATTTGTTTTTTTCATACTTTTGGGTGTCTTGCACGGATTAATTTGATTTCCATTATTTCTTATGAGGAAAATTGATTCGGTTTTCGATATTTTCGGTATTCGATGAGCTCTCAGGAACGGATTAATATCGAATACCGGGGGCCCACTGTATTTAAAAAATATATAAATATTTGGAGTGCTAGAAGTGAAAATGTAGATCAACGTTTGATCAATGACAGTGTTAAATGAAGAGTTATGTGGCCTTCATCTAGAAGCACAATTGCATAAATTTATTACCCTCATAACTTCCACCTCTTTGAATATGAATTTTGACTTATCATTATGAAAATAGCCCTGTCATATGATCATTATTAAAATTAAAAAGTCAGAATCAGACTTTTATTTCTTTGCTAAGGTTACAATGTGTGTTTATATTTCCTGATTTGATTGGTACAAAGAAAATCACTATCATGCCGAGTCATTTTGGGCAGACTTAACCTAATACTTAAAGACTACTTAAGTCTAGATAGGTGAAGAGTGGTAGATTGCAAATATTCAATATTTTACTCTATTATTAATATGAGGTAGTACAATTTATGATACAAACATACGTTTTTAAGTTTGTTTACTCTATTATTAACGCTCAAATGGTCAAAATGTATATATACGTTCTCGAGTAGCGCCCCAAACGTATATATACGTTTAATTTTTCATTCATTCAACATTGGCACGATAGGCCTGAGTCACATGGACATGAGAGAATGGGTGTGCGCACTCAGTGTGCACCGTATGAAAAAAATTGGGGACGTCCGGGTACCACATGCTCTTTTTTTCTATAAAAAAAATAATTCTCTCAAAATATTTGGGGTGCTGCGCAGGTGAACGTATATATACGGTTGGACAGTTTAAGGGTTAATATGAGGCAGTACAATTAATGATAGAAACATACATTTTTAAGTTTGTAATAATGGCTCAATAGTTAAGGGATAATAAAATATTTGGGAGAGTTGCTTTAAATTTGGTTCAAGTTTTGAGAGCTGTTTTGAACAAAGAGTTCCAGATCTTCAGGCCCTTTATGTGCATTGCATTTTTACCTAGTGTGAGATGGACGCGAGGGATGTCAAAAAGTGTTTTGTGCCTCATGTTATGCATGTGTGCTCCGTTGTAGCTGTCTAGGGAAAGTTTGAGTGGAGGGTTGATATTGGAGTTTAATGTTCTGTATACATATACTATAGTAGGCACAAAAATAAATGTGTATATTTTGTATATTAACTTGTTAACTGTCCAAACATAGATCCATGTTCTCACTGCCAGCGCTCCGAATATTTTGAAAAAAAAAAAAAAACATTTTTTTTTTAACCCCTTAACTGTTCAAACATAAATCTACATACATTCTTACTGCTAATGCTCCAAACATAGATCAACATTTTATTTTTCCTGCCTCCAAATTTGGCACGATTGGCCTGAGATGCCTGGTCAGCACAGAATGGGTCTTAACACTCAGCGTGTGCAGTATTAAAAATATCTGGGACCACTTAGTACAGTGGACCTTTGGATATTGGCAGGTGCGGAAATCGGCAAATTCGGAAATCAAGCACTTTTTTTCAGCGAAATTCTCTCCCGGATATTGGCTATCCACTCGGAAATTGTTGGTGTGAGACGAGTCCTCACACGTATCACACTCAATCTGTGCGTCTCTCTCATTGGGTTAGGAATACTCCATGCATTCATCCATTGTTTTTGGTGCTTGTTTATTGTTTGCAACTGTGAAATAAACCACCCGCTTGGAAATCGTTGGTATGAGACGAATCCTCACACGTATCACACTCAGTCTGCGCGTCTCTCTTGTTGGGTTAAGAATACTCCATGCATTCATCCATTGTTTTTGGTGCTTGTTTATTGTTTGCAACTATGAAATAAGCCACCATGGGGGCCAAAGAAAGTTCAGAGTGCCAGCCCTTTGGTGAAGAAGGTGAGAAACACTATAGAATTCAAGAAAGAAGTTATCGCAAAATATGAAAGTGGTGTACGTGTGGCGGAGCTGGCAAGGATGTATGGGAAATCTACATCAACAATCAGTTCCATCCTGTTGAAAAAAGCAGAAATGAAGGAAGCTGATGTTGCGAAAGGTGTAAATATGCTAAAGAAACAGAGGTCTCAAACAATTGAGGATGTGGAGAAGTTGTTGTTGGTGTGGATCAACCAAAAACAATTAGCAGGAGATAGTGTTTCGGAGGGATAATTTACAAGAAGGCAAGGCAGTTGCATGCGTGTCTCTTAAAGAAAATGCCGGGAATGAGTGCTGCTGTTAGTGAATTTAACCCTTAAACGGTCCAAAGAGATTGACGTTCAAATTCGTAGTGCTACAAAAGTAGATCTACTTTTTTTTTACATATTTTCAAATATAACAAAAAAAAATGTAGATAAAAGTTTTTTTTACACGTTTTCAAATGTAAAACAAAAAAGAAGATCTACATTTTTTTACATACTTTCAGATGTTGGAAAAACGTATATATACGTTTGGACCATTTAAGGGTTAAGGCCAGCAAAGGCAGGTTCAACAGATTCAAGAAGTGAAGTGGCATACACAGTGTTGTAAGGCATGGTGAGGCTGCAAGTTCAGACAAATGTGCAGCTGAAGCATTTGTTGATGAATTCGAGGGGTACGTAGAGGCTGAAGGATTCCTCCCCCAACAAGTGTTCAATTGTGATGAAAGAGGCCTGTTTTTGAAGAAAATGCCAAAGAGGACATATGTCACACAGGAGGAAAAGGTACTGCCAGGACAGAAGCCTTTGAAGGATAGGCTAACTCTTGTTCTGTGGTAACGCTAGTGGGGATTTTAAAGTGAAGCTTTTATTCGTGTATCACTCTGAAAATCCCTAAGTGTTCAAGAAAAACAAAGTCATGAAGAGTAAATTGTGTATGACATGGGTCACAAGGCTAATTTTCATTGAGTGAGTCAATGAAGTTTTGGCTCCAGTGTGAAGGAATACCTCCTGGAAAATAAATTGCCACTTAACCCTTTCAGGGTTTCGGCCGTACTAGTACGGCTTACGCACCAGGGTTTTTGACGTACTAGTATAGGGCAAGGAGGAATAACATCTTGTAGGAGTGAGGAAGAGCCAGTTGTGAGTGTGGGGGAAGTTCGTGAGGCAGTAGGTAAAATGAAAGGGGGTAAGGCAGCCGGGATTGATGGGATAAAGATAGAAATGTTAAAAGCAGGTGGGGATATAGTTTTGGAGTGGTTGGTGCAATTATTTAATAAATGTATGGAAGAGGGTAAGGTACCTAGGGATTGGCAGAGAGCATGCATAGTTCCTTTGTATAAAGGCAAAGGGGATAAAAGAGAGTGCAAAAATTATAGGGGGATAAGTCTGTTGAGTGTACCTGGTAAAGTGTATGGTAGAGTTATAATTGAAAGAATTAAGAGTAAGACGGAGAATAGGATAGCAGATGAACAAGGAGGCTTTAGGAAAGGTAGGGGGTGTGTGGACCAGGTGTTTACAGTGAAACATATAAGTGAACAGTATTTAGATAAGGCTAAAGAGGTCTTTGTGGCATTTATGGATTTGGAAAAGGCGTATGACAGGGTGGATAGGGGGGCAATGTGGCAGATGTTGCAAGTGTATGGTGTAGGAGGTAGGTTACTGAAAGCAGTGAAGAGTTTTTACGAGGATAGTGAGGCTCAAGTTAGAGTATGTAGGAAAGAGGGAATTTTTTTCCCAGTAAAAGTAGGCCTTAGACAAGGATGTGTGATGTCACCGTGGTTGTTTAATATATTTATAGATGGGGTTGTAAGAGAAGTAAATGCGAGGGTTTTGGCAAGAGGCGTGGAGTTAAAAGATAAAGAATCACACACAAAGTGGGAGTTGTCACAGCTGCTCTTTGCTGATGACACTGTGCTCTTGGGAGATTCTGAAGAGAAGTTGCAGAGATTGGTGGATGAATTTGGTAGGGTGTGCAAAAGAAGAAAATTAAAGGTGAATACAGGAAAGAGTAAGGTTGTGAGGATAACAAAAAGATTAGGTGATGAAAGATTGAATATCAGATTGGAGGGAGAGTATGGAGGAGGTGAACGTATTCAGATATTTGGGAGTGGACGTGTCAGCGGATGGGTCTATGAAAGATGAGGTGAATCATAGAATTGATGAGGGAAAAAGAGTGAGTGGTGCACTTAGGAGTCTGTGGAAACAAAGAACTTTGTCCTTGGAGGCAAAGAGGGGAATGTATGAGAGTATAGTTTTACCAACGCTCTTATATGGGTGTGAAGCGTGGGTGATGAATGTTGCAGCGAGGAGAAGGCTGGAGGCAGTGGAGATGTCATGTCTGAGGGCAATGTGTGGTGTGAATATAATGCAGAGAATTCGTAGTTTGGAAGTTAGGAGGAGGTGCGGGATTACCAAAACTGTTGTCCAGAGGGCTGAGGAAGGGTTGTTGAGGTGGTTCGGACATGTAGAGAGAATGGAGCGAAACAGAATGACTTCAAGAGTGTATCAGTCTGTAGTGGAAGGAAGGCGGGGTAGGGGTCGGCCTAGGAAGGGTTGGAGGGAGGGGGTAAAGGAGGTTTTGTGTGCGAGGGGCTTGGACTTCCAGCAGGCATGCGTGAGCGTGTTTGATAGGAGTGAATGGAGACAAATGGTTTTTAATACTTGACGTGCTGTTGGAGTGTGAGCAAAGTAACATTTATGAAGGGATTCAGGGAAACCGGCAGGCCGGACTTGAGTCCTGGAGATGGGAAGTACAGTGCCTGCACTCTGAAGGAGGGGTGTTAATGTTGCAGTTTAAAAACTGTAGTGTAAAGCACCCTTCTGGCAAGACAGTGATGGAGTGAATGATGGTGAAAGTTTTTCTTTTTCGGGCCACCCTGCCTTGGTGGGAATCGGCCGGTGTGATAATAAAAAATAAAATAATAGTACGCCTAAATTCTAGTGCCCTCAAATCTAATGAGAGAAAGCTGGTAGGCCTACATATGAAAGAATGGGTCTATGTGGTCAGTGTGCGTGGTATAAAAAGAATCCTGCAGCACACAGTGCGTAATGAGAAAAAAAAAAAACTTTGACCGTGTTTTTGGATTAAAACAGCGACTTTGCACTGTATTTTCGTATGGCATTTATTGTTGTATTCTAGTTTTCCTGGTCTCATTTTATAGAATGGAAGACATATTACAGAAATTGAGATGATTTTGACTGGTTTTATAATGAAAAGTACCTAGAAATTGAGATCAAAGTAGCAGAAATGTTCTATTTTTACCAAAGTTCAAAAGTAAACAAATCATGCTAAGCGTCCAATACACGTCAACTGGTGAGTCTAATATTCTTTCGCAAGTGCGCTGATATTATTTATACCATTTCTACACTAATGCAGTAGTCTGCATAACAGTAAATCTTCTATTTTTTTTGTGAGAATAAAAATTCAAAGTGGAAAGCAAAAGAAAGTAAGAGGGGCATGGGGACGTGACTAATGAACAGAGGAAATGTTATTTTAGTGCCAGGAATGTCTTTCTTGTTTATTCTGAACTCTGTTCGGAAATTGGCATCTTTTGAAATTTGTGTGAAATTGGCAAAATTGCTAAATTCTGACCACTGTATTGGATAGTTGAAATCGGTATATAGGTGGTTTCTTGTACTCATTTGATAGAAAAAAATGGAGTTCTAGCGAAATAGTTATGATTTTTGTCGACTAGTACACTGGAATTGGCTGAAAATAGGGCTCAAAGTGGGCAAAATCGCTGATGTGTAAACATCGTTGAGACCGCTAACTTTGCGAGAGCATAATTCCGTAAGTTTTCCATCAAATTTCATACTTTTGGTGTCATTATGATCGGGAAAAGATTCTCTATCTTTTCATAAGAAAAAGTAATTTTTTTTTAAATTTGGACGACCCTGAGAACAAGTCTCTGAGAGGGCCTGTCGACCCTGAAAGGGTTAAGTACCTCCTGGTGCTGGACAGTACTCCTGCTCATCCTCCAGACTTGGAGTGTAAGTTCATCACAGTGAAATTCTTGCTCCCTAATACCACTCCTCTCATCCAGTCCATGGACCAGCAGGTCATTTCAAACTTCAAAAAGCTGTATACCAAAGCAGTGTTTCAGAGGTGCTTTGAAGTGACCTCGGACACTGAATTAACCCTAAGAGAGTTCTGGAGGAATTACTTCAGTATCCTTCATTGCATAAGATTTATAGACAAACCTTGGCAGGGATTGACTTTCAGGACTTTGAACTCTTCTTGGAGAAAATTGTGGCCACAATGTGTCCTCGACAAGGATTTTGAAGGGTTTGAGGCTGACCCTGGCCTATCATGGAATGTATGTATTGTGTCTTTGGGGAAGTCCATGGGGTTGGATGTGAGTGACCAAGATGTGGTAGAGTTGGTGGAGGGCCACAGGGAAGAGCTAACCACTGCAGAGCCGCAGCACCTTCAGCAGGAACAGCAGCGGACTGCAATTGAGGATATTGCTTCAGAGGAGGAAGAAAGGGGGGAGAATGTGCCTTCTTCAGTGATTAACCCTTTGGGGTTCGATAGGCCCTCTCAAAGACTTGTTCTCAGGGTCGGCCAAATTAAAAAAAAAAAAAAATGATTTTTTCTTATGAAAAGATAGGGAATCTTTTCCCGATCATAATGACACCAAAAGTATGAAATTTGATGGAAAACTTACGGAATTATGCTCTCGCGAAGTTAGCGGTCTCGACGATGTTTACACATCGGCGATTTTGCCCACTTTGAGCCCTATTTTTGGCCAATTCCAGTGCACTAGTTGACAAAAATCATAACTATTTCGCTAGAACTCCATTTTCCTATCGGATGAGTACAAGAAACCACCCATTTACCGATTTCAACTATCCAATAAAGTGGTCAGAATTTAGCAATTTTGCCAGTTTCACACAAATTTCAAAAGATGCCAATTTCCGATTAGAGTTCAGAATAAACAAGAAAGGCATTCCTGGCACTAAAATAACAAGTTCTCTGTTCGTTAGTCACATCCCCAGGCCCCTCTTATATTTCTTTGGCTTTCCACTTTGAATTTTTATTCTCACAAAAAAATAAGATTTGCTGTTATGCAGACTACTGCATTAGTGTAGTAATGGTATAAATAATATCAGCGCACTTGTGAAAGAATATTAGACTCACCAGTTGACGTGTATTGGACGCTTGGGATAATTTGTTTACTTTTGAACTTTGGTAAAAATCGAACATTTCTGCTACTTTGAGCTCAATTTCAAGGTACTTTTCATTGTAAAACCAGTCAAAATCATCTCAATTTCTGTAATATGTCTTCCATTCTATAAAATGAGACCAAGAAAACTAGAATACAACAATAAATACCATATTAAAATATAGTACAAAGTCGCTGTTTTAATCCAAAAACACGGTCAAAGTTTTTTTTTTCTCATTACGCACTGTGTGCTGCAGGACGTACTAGTACGTCTGAAACCCCCAAAGGGTTAAGGACATTTGTGCAAAGTGGAGTGAGGTGCAAAGTTTTGCGGAGAATTATCACCCTGACAAAACTGTTGCAAGCCGTGTTTGCAACATGTTCAATGACAATGGCTTGTCCCATTTTAGGCAAATTTTACAGAGATGCCAGAAACAGGCCTCTCGTGGACAGATTTTGTGTGACAGTGGTGCAGTGACTCTCAAGCTAGTCCTAGTGCCAGTAAAAAATAAAGAACAGAAGTAACCCCAGAGAGGGTTTTGATACCTGAAGTCCTTATGGATGGGGCTTCCCCTTCCAAACAGTAAGCTCTCCTCCCTTTCCCTTCCTCTTCTTCTTCTTCTTCCATATTCCAACAAGAGTCTTCAGTAAAGGTATGTAATGTTCATTTATTATTAAAATTACTGCTTTATATTTCTTTCTCATTGTTCTTCTTTCAACACACCGGCCGTATCCCACCAAGGCGGGGTGGCCCAAAAGGAAAAACGAAAGTTTCTCCTTTTACATTTAGTAATATATACAGGAGAAGAGGTTACTAGCCCCTTGCTCCCGGCATTTTAGTTGCCTCTTACAACACGCATGGCTTACGGAGGAAGAATTCTGTTCCACTTCCCCATGGAGATAAGAGGAAATAAACAAGAATAAGAACTAGAAAGAAAATAGAAGAAAACCCAGAGGGGTGTGTATATATGTGCTTGTACATGTATGTGTAGTGTGACCTAAGTGTAAGTAGAAGTAGCAAGACGTACCTGAAATCTTGCATGTTCATGAGACAGAAAAAAGGACACCAGCAATCCTACCATCATGTAAAACAATTACAGGCTTTCGTTTTACACTCACTTGGCAGGACGGTAGTACCTCCCTGGGCGGTTGCTGTCTACCAACCTACTACCTCATTGTTATCTGTATATATTTTACAATGTTTTTTACGATGTTTTCACATGTTTTATGATTGTTCATGGTTCAATAGGTTAAGGAAGCAGTATTGTTAGGCTAAGTAAATGCTATTATTATATTTCCCTACAATATATTTGTGCACCAAGCATTCATGATTTTTCAACATTCTCATGGTTCTTGATCCCCTAACCCTTGCGAATGTGGAGGGAGACCTGTAATAATAGTAATATAAATAACAATAATTATATTTCAAATTAATGTACAAACATGCACAATAATTTGAAAGTCCATAGTAAGCATAGCATTTTGGGCAAACTTAAATTAGAACTATGACTACATAGTTTTTACAATCTTCTAATGAAAATGAAAAAGTTTATTTCCTTGTAAAGCTTACAATGTGTAGTTTAAACGTTATAAAATATTCATTACAAAGAAGGCCACTAGCATGCCTAGGCATATCAGGCAGACTAATACTAATTCTTACTCTGTATTGTTATAGGTTATGGAGCAGTACATGTTAACATACATTATTAGATACATACATAATTAGATACATACATAATTAGGAATATAATACAAGGTATTGACCGGAATTAAATAGTTGAGATATAAGTTACGTGATTATTCATTGAAAAATAAAAACTTTGTTATTGAAAAGTTGTGAAAAACTGAGTAGGAGATACAGAGTGGCATATTACATGTTTCTGTTTTATTGTTAAATAATGTAAGTAAATTTTGAGTTACGTTTCCCTAAAAAAAACGCAAATGTATTTTAAAATTATCTTGAGGGCACACGGTGTTTTGGGTACATAAAAAAAAGCACGCTCTGTAGATTTATCCTGGGATAACTCAGTAAAGTCAAATAACTTACATCACCTGAATAACACTCTGCACCTTATAAACATTTTCTTCTCCACAGTTTCTCTGAAAATGTTATTGACCTGTGTAAAACAATACAAAGAATACTTTTTATTAATTGTCAAATGGAGCTGCAGTAGAGTATTTGGAGAAGTGTCCAGAAGGTGGCCATCTTGGAAAGTCTTAAAAAAAGAAAAAGAATTTGCCCCATCTAGACTAATTCTTGGAGACTTTTTTCCATACAGCTCAATGGACATCCATGTAACTTCACAGAAAAAATCAGTTCTCACTGTTTCCATACTGATCCTTAATGCTCCTGTACTAACAGTCTCAACAAGATTTTAAAAATTTCTTTCATTTAGGGCCAAACTCAATTGTCTTGAGTTACCAATCAAGGGTTAGTATCTGGACCTCTTGAGATTCTATATTTCCCAAATGCCTAGCAAAAGGGATGTTATCTGATGCATATTCAGAGGACAGAAACATGCACAAAAACATCTTCAAATTATCAACCACTAAACACATTTTACTGACTGTGTATTAAATACATACTTTTGTGTGCTGGTTTATCTTTCAATAAGACACAGCAAGAATATGACTGGATGTTGAGTGTTGTTTTTTCTACTTTAATATTAAGTGATACATGTAGATTTATTTGTTACAGGTGAGTGGCATTGGCAATGTGATGGAGCAGCAACTTCAGGCCCTGGACATAAGTGTCTGTTCACATTTGATAGAGAAGCGTGGCCTTCTTAAGCTTCTCTTCTCTGATAATAGTTACAACACTTTTATAAGCATTGCTTTGGGCTTAGGCCATACCACACTTGAGTCATGGACAGAAAAAGACCGCAAATCAATAAGTACTGAGACTACATTTAGAAACACTGCAGATAAAGCTACACTTTTCAAACTAATTGAAGAGTTATGTAAAGAATTAGCAGATGAAATGGAACAGAAGACCATAGTTGGGAAAGCTTTCACATTAAAGTTAAAAACTTCCGATTTCCAAATAAGAACTCGCACTCAGACTTTACCTGATGCTAAATGTGCACTTGATGTAATGGTTTCTACTGCAAGGCGACTCTTGCAACATGAGATGAACACATCTGTTAAACCTCTTTCATTGCGTTTATTGGGTGTACGCATGTCAGTGATTAGAAATTCATCTGAGATGGGTCCAAGTCGTCAGACGACTCTTACACAAATGTTTTCAAGATCTCTTAAACCTAAAATGAATTCCACCTCAGACTTGATTGGAAGAATGTTTGTTGAAGATAAATTTAATTGTGATGAAGACCAATCACATTTAAAGAATTCACACCAGTATGATGCTGGAAGTTTTGCACTTGCTACTACAAGTGAAATACAGTCATCCTGTCAACAAGACACAAATTTGATAACTTGTGATGCAGTAAAAGTTAACAATCATTCAACATTGGACGACAGTATGCCAATGGAGTACTTTCTTGCTAAACCTAGAGATACTTTAGATTCCTTTCCAACTAGAAGCCACGAATGCCCTGATTTAGGACACAGTAGCAAAAGTAATGACTCTAATAAATACTGTCAGAGTGAAAATGGGCAAGACTTAAAGCATTGTGAAAATCTACAAGATCTTACAAGTACTAACACAGGCATGCCAGAGGACCCAATTACTGATTTTTTGTGCCCAGTGTGTGAAAAGAAGCAATTTAAGACTTTAGACTCCTTAAATATGCATGTGGATGAGTGCCTCAGTTGTAATACAATCAGTGAAATTTTGCAGGAAGGTACAATACAGCCAAAACAATCTGGCTGTAACCAAATTCCTTCCATACCTTCAGTTGCAAGTCGCACTGAATGTGCTTCTCAGTCAGAGGTTACAGGGAAACGGAAGGGAAATAATTCAAACAAAGGAAAGAAAAAGGTGAAGATGGGAAGTAATACATTAGAGAAATATTTCTCATCATGATTATCTGTAATATAATTTATATTAGCTTTTAATTATATCACCCTTATTAAAATATTTTCAAATTGTTGACTGTGCATAATTTTGTCGAAATACATGAAGAATAAATTTATATTACAATATTTTATTTCTTATTTAGGCTAAGATGATTATAATGAAAGGAATTTTGTAAGCAGCAACTTAACTGCTTGTAGAGTGATGTTTGCAAGGTTCCATGCACACGATGCCCTCGTACATACGTCAGGCAGACATAAATCAGTAGAAATCAGACTAGTCCAACATCAGTACTTGATTAGGATGGCTGAGGAGTCAAATGCACTCTTTATCCATGTGAGTACTTGCAGTCATCCACAGGGGTGGGCAGCAGCTCAGGTCAATTCAGTACAACTTTTATTTCTTAATGTGGTAGAAATAATGTAGTTTACATGTAACAGAACATTGGTAGGTACAAAAGAAACCCACTAATATGCATGCATTTTGGACAAACTAAATGTTACTTAAGATTTATACAATATTCTTATGCAGTTAACTATAATCATATGTACAATAAGAAAGGTACATAGTAACAAATGGTACCATTTCAAACTGATTCAATGATCTTTAGTTTTGTGGAGTGATTGAATAGAGATGGTGAAGATACAGGAAGTTCCTTAGTTACAGTAGAAATACAAAGCGACAAGTTGGGTTACCAGTTATGTATGAGAATTGAAAGAAGTTCGGAAGAACAACACTAAGGAGATGAGGTGCTTTTTAAAAATAGCTCTGAATTGATTAGCAGATAGGGGGGTCTTTTGAATCTTCAAGAAAGAATTTCAGATTTTAGGGCCTTTTATGTGCATTGAGTTTTTGCAAAGGTTGAGTCTAATATGGGGGATGTAAAAGAGGGTTTCGTGTCTTATGTTATGCCTGTGCAGCCTGTGCCTGTTGCAGCTATTAACCCTTTGACTGTCAAAAAAAAAAAAAATTATTTTTCTAGCCAAAATCTTAAGAATATTTTTCTGAATGTTTTAAAAGAAAAAAATTTTTTGCAATCAGTACTTACCAAGATAGAGACGTGAAGCTGATAGAAAGGGAATTGCTTATGGCAACATCAGCGACTGCTGCTTACTCGGTAATGTTATTTTTAGTTTTATTCTATTTTTTCTTTTATTTTTTAATATTTTATTTTTTCAAGTACTTTTGTGTCCTGTGAGACCAATATAATGTGTAATGTATATATATCCACTTGTTATATGCAACACAATAACCGCACAAATATTTTTTTTTTTTTTTCAACAAGTCGGTCGTCTCCCACCGAGGCAGGGTGACCCAAAAAAAAAGAAAGAAAATCCCCAAAAAGAAAATACTTTCATCATCATTCAACACTTTCACCACACTCACACATTATCACTGCTTTTGCAGAGGTGCTCAGAATATAACAGTTTAGAAGCATATACGTATAGAGATACACAACATATCCCTCCAAACTGCCAATATCATCATTAAAATGTTTACAAAACCTGTTTACACAAACCAGCAATAAAAAAATTTTTTTATTACCATTGTTTTATAATATATATACACTTATAGAGTTACTGGACATATTCCTGGAACTGCTACAGCTTGTGGAAAGTTGTTTGTGTGTGGGTGGTTGAAGGTAGCCTTTGTTTTGGATGTGCTGAGAGCGGCGTGGCCGGTGTCACATGATGCATTACACAACCACCACCACCCATTACCCGTACCGTCTTCCACAATAAGCATGCTGTCTTCCAAACTACCCGTATGGAAATAAGTTCTACATTATTTAACTTATAAGTGCTAGGGTTGTGGACACTCCTGAGCTTCAGAACCTTGCATTTATCTACATTGAACTGCATCTGCCACTTTTCTGACCAGGTATTGAGTTTGTCTAAATCCCCCTGAAGTTCCCTGATATCTACGTTTGAATCATTTATCCTACCTATCTTTGTGTCATTGGCGAATTTACTCATTTCACTAGTAATTCCCTCATCAAGATCATTGATATATATATTATAAACAACAATGGGCCCAAGACTGATCCCTGTGGAATGCCACTTGTTACAGATCCCCACTCGGATTTAACCCCATTTATGGACACACTGCTTCCTGTCTGTGAGACATGACTCGATCAATGAGAGCACTCTTCCCCCAATTCCATGACCTGCCACTTTCTTTAACAGTCTTTGGTGTGGAACTCTATCAAAAGCTTTACTAAAATCTAAGTAAATAATATGAAATTCTTTATCATGATCAACAGCCTCAAAAGCTTTACTGAAAAAATTAGTTAGACAAGAACGGCCTCTTGTGAATCCATGCTGAGTATCATTAATCAGATTATGCTTATCCAGATGGCTTCTTATAATCTCAGCTATAATTGACTCCAGCAATTTGCCTACAATTGAGGTCAGGCTTATTAGGCGGTAATTTGATGGTAACAACTTATCCCCTGATTTAAAAATAGGAATTACATTAGCCATCTTCCACATATCAGACACTATACCTGTTTGAAGAGATAAATTAAAAATATTAGTTAATGGTTCACAGAGTTCCATTTTACATTCCCTAAGAACCCTTAAATAACCCTTGAAAAAAGCTCATCAGGTCCCGGTGACTTATTTTGCTTCAGTTGATCAATTTGTTTTATAACCATTTCACTAGTGACTGTGATGTTACATAATTTATCTTCTTCAGGCCCACTATAAAAATTAATTACTGGGATATTGTAATTGTCTTCCTGTGTAAAAACCGAGAGAAAATAATTATTTAAAATCGAGCACATTTCGTTCTCTTTGTCAGTAAGATGCCCAGTTATTTTTAAGGGGACCTATCTTATCTCTAACTTTTGTTCTATAAACCTGGAAAAACCTCTTTGGGTTAGTTTTTGAATCCCTGGCAACTTTAATTTCATAGTCTCTTTTCTTATCCCCTTTTTAACGTCCCTCTTAATGTCAATATACTGATTCATAAGATGACTCGCCTCTTTTGATGCGCCTATAAATTCCTTTCTTATGCCCTAAAAGATATTTGAGCCCATTATTCATCCATTTTGGATCATTTTGTGTTTGATCTAATTTCTTTATAAGGTATAAATGTTCTTTGGGCAGCATGTATATTGATAACTCTTCGTTACCCCAGTCAACAGATGATAAGTGTTCTCTAAGCCCATTGTTATCTGCTAAGCAAAAATCTGGGATTGTTACTGAGTTATCCCTAGTCTCATACTTCCATTCAATGCTAAATGTAATTGATTTGTGGTCACTAGCACCAAGTTCCTCTGAAATTTCTAAATTATTAACAAGGGATTCATTGTTTGCCAGATCTAAGTCAAGCGGGTTATTTCCCCTTGTAGGTTCTGTCACAAACTGCTTCAAAAAAACAATCCTAAACTACTTCTAAGAAGTCGTATGATTCTAAATTGCCAGTCAAGAAATTCCAATCAATATGACTTAAGTTAAAGTCTCCTAGAATTACTACATTATCGTGCCTTGTGGCCTTAACAATTTCCTCCCATAGTAGTCTCCCTTGGTCCCTATCTAAGTTTGGGGGATGGTATATCACACCTAAAATCATTTTTTCATGCCCCTCTGAAAATTCTATCCAGACTCTGTATGTGTTACTTCAGACTTAATACCTGTTTTTATGCAACAGTTCAGGCGATCTCGGACATACAATGCCACCCCACCCCCCTTCCCGATACTTCTATCTACTTGGAACAATTTAAAACTCTGAATGTGACATTCTGCAGGCATGTCCCGACTTTTTGAATTAAACCATATCTCAGTTAAGGCAAATACATCAATGTTACCTGCACTAGCAATTAATCTCAACTCGTCCATCTTATTCCTAGCACTATGGTTATTAGCATAATATACTTTGCAAGACCCTCCTTTCTCTTTACCCTTCCTGCTCATTTCTGTTTTTCTACTAAACCTATTACTGTCCTTATCACCTAGTGTCACTGGCTTTTCAATATCTACCTCGTTCTGCTTATTACTAGTTCCCCTAGAACTCATAATATTACTACACTGGGACTTCACTGTTTTCCTGCCAAAACCCATACCACTAACTATTCCTAGTTTAAAGTTCTAACAGCTTCCTCCACTGCAGTTGCCAGTGCCCCCACCCCAGACCTAGATAAGTGAACCCCATCCCTGTCATACATGTCATTTCTGCCATAGAAGAGGTCCCAGTTGTCAATGAATGTTACTGCATTTTCCTTACAGTTTTTGTCCAGCCAGCAATTGACACCAATTGCCCTGGACAACCATTCATTTCCAACTCTCCTTGGCAAAATACCACATATGACAGGGTTCTCACCCTTCCTCCTAATATGGTTGTAGTCTCGTTTTCTTGGTCTCATTTGATAGAATGGAAAACATATTATAGAAATAGAGGTGATTTTGATTGGTTTTACTGTGAAAAGAACCTTGAAATGGAGCTCAGAGTATGGGAAATATAAACAAATGATGTCATTTTCCAATAAATGTCCAAGTAGCCATTCTGATATGCAGTCATGAATGGGTTGACATTATTTATACAATTATTACAATATTGCAGTAGTCTGCATAACAGTAAATCTTCTATTTTTTGCTTGAATAAAAATTAAAAATAGAAAGCAAGAGTAATATGAGAGGGGCCTGGAGGCATGACTGATGAACAAAGAAAAAGTTATTTTAGAGCCAGGAATGTCTACATTGTTCATTCTGGACCTTATTTTGAAATTGTCATATTTTTTATTTTTCGTGAAATTGACCAAATTGCAAATTTCTGACCACGTTATTGGGTAGTTGAAATCGGTAAATGGGCAGTTTCTTGTACTCAATCGATAGAAAAAATGGAGTTCTAAAGAAATAGCTATGAGTTTGGTAGACTGGAACAATGGAATTAGCCGAAAATAGGGCTCAAAGTGGGCGAAATTCCCGATTTGTAAATATCGCCAAGGTCGCTAACTTCACGAGAGTGTAATTCTGTCAGTTTTCCATCAAATTTCTTTCTTTTGGTGTCATTACAATTGGGAAAAGATTCTCGATCATTTCATAAGAAAATTTTTTTTTTTTTTTTTTTTTTGGAAATTTTGCGACACCAGGAGACACCTCAGGGTTTGGGGTTGCGACAGTCAAGGAGTTAATTACATTCAGCTGTATTCACCCACCCACCAAGTCCAATAAGGGAAGGCTTAACAGTATACGAAAATGACAGGTCTGTAGGACTTTTTTCTTCAGTGCCAAACGAGGGAAAGAATTGAGCCTTTAAACATGGCTGACCAGCATCCAAACAGCAGCTACTGCCAGACATACAACTAGCGAAGTGAAATTCTCATCTTTACTGACGTTCATCTGTTGACAGTAACATCATATCTGTACCACCATCATATCACCTGTACCAGTACTAATGAGAGGGAAACACAGGAGACATCGTCAAATCAACAGTACAAAACTCCAAGGTTATAGGACGGTTATCCCTCAGTGCCAGTCGTGGGAAAGAAGTGAATAGTTAAATAGTCAAGGTTAATGTTTTAGTAGCTGACCTATTTTCAGCTGACTAGTGTACAGTAAGAGAATCATAGCAGAAAAAGCCAAATATATCTATAAGCTCAAGGAAAGTCAGGTTGTAGGTGGCGTTACTCCCCTCAGTGTTTTAAAAATGGCTGAGTCAGCAGAACAGGTCAGGAGACAACAACACGACACAACCCCTGATAAATGGAATCGAGGGGGATTTGGAAGGATGAAACCATTGATTAAACCTTTCTGGTCTACCAGAATGGAAAGGAGTTAGAAGTTAATTGGTGAAGCCAGACTGTGAAGTAAGGTGGGAAGGGGAGTGTGTAATAAGGGGTTAACTGTAAGGGGTTTGTGAAGTTAAGGGAAAAGTGAGCAGTGAAGAGGGTCTTGAAGAGGAAATTTTACTAGTAATTCAGTGGTGATTGCTAAAGCAGATACTAAGTGTACTAGGGACTGGAAAAGAGAAATAAATATTATTGTATATGAGTAAAAGAGCGAAGAGTGAAAATGGCAGGCATTAGGGGGGTACAGGCTGCCATAATTATATTTATCTTTCTTCAATTCCATGAAGAAAGAAATCAGTCATGGGGGCTGGAAAAGGTGAATGGAGTAACAGCGCCCTGGACAGTAAAAGCCCAACAGTTGCCATCCTACCAGAAAAGTAAATATCACTATCGCCGCAAGGTATGGCAACACCGCATACCCAAACAAAAACAGTGGCACACAGCTCTTATTGTAGCGCTCTTAAGTGGTGATATCCAAATTAATCCAGGACCTCAAACTATTGTGCAGAGGCAAAACAGACAGATAAATGACGGCGATAATGACGGTCTAGTAGCTAGGAATGATAACCTTAACTCCATATGTAATGCATACATGGGTCAATGTGAGACAATACAGCCATTATTATCTCAAACACTACCAAACAGGTGCATACACTGTACTAAAGTACGCATGAAAAACAGAAAAGGCACCTTATGTAAAATGTGTAAGGGGTGGGTGCATGATGGATGTATGTACAATTATAACAACGGTGCCAGAATTCATTTTGTGTGTAACAAATGCACTTTGGCACAGTTACCCTTTAGCAGTGATGACATTGATTTACCTAATTTTAATACAAATGACCCATTGCTATATATTGATGATTATGATTGTTTTATGAAAACAGGCCTTCACTTTATTCATGTCAATGCAAGATCACTTCTTCCTAAATTGGCAGAGATTAGGATTCTAGCTAACAAAATTAGGGCGGCAGTTATAACCATCTCTGAATCTTGGTTGGATGATACAGTGACTGACGACGAGGTCAAAATAGAAGGTTACAATATAAAACGCTTAGATAGGAACAGAAAGGGTGGTGGAGTATGTGCCTACATTAGAAATGACTTAGCTTACAACCCAAGACCTGATTTAAATAACAATAAACTGGAGATTCTATGGTTTGAAGTGCTGCTTCCCAAGACCAAACCCATCTTAGTAGGAACTAGTTACCGCTCTCCTACCCAGGACCAGTTCTTAGAAGACTTTTCCAGAGTCTTGTCCGGAGTTGAAAACAATTGCGAGACAATAATACTGGGCGACTTCAATATCTGTTTTCAGCAGCAAAATAACGGGCTATGCAAAAGGTATAAGCAAATTCTAGGATTAAATAGCTACACTCAACTAATTAATACACCAACCCAGATCACACAGTTCTCAGCCACCCTAATTGACCACATACTTTGTAACCGCTCTGAGAACATTAGTCAGTCAGGCATCATTACCACAGGTCTTAGTGATCATTTCATCATTTACTGCACCAGGAAAATCACTAGGGATAGGATAGGCCTACACAGGACAATAAAAATGAGGTCAACTAGAAACTACAGTAAAGAAACACTGGTAAATAGGCTACACAATTGTGACTGGACAGAGATAACATGTTGCACGGACGTAAACGATGCCTGGGAAAAATTCAAAACAATGTTCACTACCATCCTTGATAATATTGCACCAGTTAAAGAGGTTAGGATTAAACAAAGAACTGAACCCTGGATGAATACCGAGATATTAGATAATATGAAATTCAGAGACCAGCTGCTAAAAAGATTTAAAGCAAACAGACAGGATATTGCAGCATTAAATGAATTCCAAAGGGTGAGGAACAGAGTACAGAGACTTATAAAAGGAGCAAAGGCAAAGCACTATTGCTCAAAAATTGAAGAGTATAAGTATAACCCCAGAAAGCTCTGGCAACAACTAAAACAGTTGGGGTATAGCCATAAGCCAGTAGATAGGTCTAACATAGTACTCACTATCGATAATGAGGTATGCCACGAAACATCTAAGGTGGCAAATTGCTTTAATTCCTACTACACATCTGTTTCATCAACACTAGTAAGTAAACTACCGGCTGCATTAAATACCTTTAACACAGACTCTGATAAGTTTCAAACATACTATACCAATAAAGGGGTAACCCCAAACAGTTGTCAACTAGTAAAGTGTATCTCATGACTTCATTCAAAAAGAACTAAGCAGGTTAAACCCAACTAAGAGCACAGGCCCTGATAACATCCCGTCTAAGTTCCTAAAAGATGGTGCTTTTGAACTGTCAATCCCTACTGCTCACATAATAAATCTATCAATCACCACTAATACCGTACCAGAGGGGTTCAAGGAGGCCAGAGTTACTCCTATCTTCAAGAAAAATAGTAGGTCTGATGTAAGCAACTATAGGCCTGTTAGTATACTCAGTATAATATCTAAAATTCTGGAGAGGGCAGTTTATTCTCAAGTAGTTAAGTACCTTAATGACAACAGCATTCTCCATAGCTATCAATCGGGCTTTAGAAGATCCTACTCAACCGACACCTCCCTTATTAATCTGATGGATTACCTGAGAACTGATATGTCAAAGGCGAACCTCATAGGTATGGTAACCTTAGACCTGCAAAAGGCCTTCGATACTGTCAACCACAATATATTATGTAAGAAACTTCAAGCTATCGGTATAGGTTCTGTAGACTGGTTTAAGTCCTACCTTAGTAACAGGAGACAAATAGTCAAAATCAACAAAACGGAATCAGAACCCCTGCCGATAACATGTGGAGTTCCCCAAGGTAGTATTCTGGGTCCCTTATTATTCTTATGTTATGTCAATGATATGCCTATCAGTGTCAAGTGCAAACTCCTACTGTATGCAGATGACAGTGCTCTGTTAGTGACAGGTAAAGACCCACAAGATATTGCTAATGTTTTAACACTGGAACTGGAGTCCTGCAGCAAATGGTTAGTAGACAACAAACTATCATTACACCTAGGGAAAACTGAAGCCATTCTCTTTGGCACGAAACATAAACTGAGAAGGGTAAATAATTTTAATGTTCAGTGTAATGGGGAGCCCATCACTTTGGTTTCATCAGTAAAATCTCTGGGAATCCCCTTTGACCCATGCATGTCAGGAGAATTGATAGGGAACATTATTATTATTATAATCAAGTAAACCCGTTATACAGCGCCTATGTGGAAGGCATTCAGGCTTAATTCGGGGAACTGGAGCACAGATCCAATTCCCTAAATCAAGAGCCCCTCACCAACATCAAGGAACCTTCCTTGAGGGGTGATAGGGAACAGTGTAGTAAAGAAAGCGAATGCCAGACTGAAGTTCCTGTATAGACAAGCACAGTGTCTACCTACCTACTGAGGCTCGCAGGACCCTATGTCTAGCCCTTATACAATGCCATATGGATTACGCTTGCTCTTCATGGTACTCTGCCTTGACAAAAAAACTGAAAGATAGACTGCAAATCACCCAGAACAAAATCGTAAGATTCATCCTGGGGCTGGGACCAAGAGAACATGTAGGCCAGGATGAATTACAGCAGTTGGATATGCTGAATGTTGAAGACAGAGTAAAACAACTGAAGCTAAATCATGTTTATAAAATTGCTCACAAACAGTGTCCAGAATATCTTGCTGTCAATTTTGTCAAGGTTGGGAACCAAAGCAATCATAGTACTAGGGGGAGAGAGCACAACTTTGTAGTACCCACAGTCATTGGCCAGGCATCAAACACCTTTTATTGTACAGCAATAAAGGAATGGAACAGACTACATGCACATGTCAAAGCCAGTCATAGCATGAACCAGTTCAAGAAGAGTGCCAAAAGGTGTCTGATGAATGTAGCTACAGAAAGGGAGGGGAATGATTTTCTATTTTTTAGCTAACATACGTGTAAATTTTACCTTATTCCTAGTAATGACCCTTGTATTGTAGATAGTCTTAATGACCCTTGTGTAGTATAGTCTTTTTAGTATGATAATAAGATGTTATCTTCATTGTAGAATAGTAAGAAAATATTATAACCTTTATATTATAATAATAAGGTAAAAGGACCCCAATGGAAATAAGTCACTCTGTCTGACTTTTTTGGGTTATCCTAGGTTCTCTACACATATGCTGCTATGTATGATAATTCTATGTAACTGTATTTGTGTATACCTGAATAAACTTACTTACTTACTTACCTGAGGGTAAGAGAGTTGTGCACAAGGACCAACAGCTAGGCAAATGTCAAGCACAAGACTAAAATGGTGTTAGCACACTGTTGCTTACTAGGCCAGTACGCTGAGGTCAGTGGTCACCTACGGTCATACCTGCCTAAGCTCTTGGGAGTTAGCGTGGGCTGTTACCAAGCACCATGGCTTATTGTATAGTTTTAGAATCTCAGGTTCAAGTGTTGAAGAAGGAGATCCTACTTCTTCAGGAGGAAAATAGGAGGCTGAAGCTTCGCATAGATGAGTTTGGGTGCGAGTGTGAAAAGGATTTAGCTGGTAAGGAGGAAATGGTCACCAGCACTGATAGTGGCAAGTGGTTCAAAGTTCAGGAAGAAGGAAGATGAGGAGAGTTAATAGAGAAGATGTAAAGGTAAGAAATCAATTCTCTGTTCTCCAAGACGAGTGTACTTTAGTGGTTAGTGAGGTTGAAGGTACCACTGATTCCCCGCTAAACAAGGTAAGAATATTTTAATAGTAGGCGATTCTCAGGTAAGATATATGGACCGTGCATTTTGTAACAGAGACAGAAAGGTCCGACAGAGAGTATGCCTTCCTGGAGCTGGTGTTGGTGACAGTCAGCAGGTTGGATAATATTATGGCAGGTAATGGGAACAAGCCCATTATCTGCCTTAGTGCTCGGGGTAATGACATTGGGAAGGGCAGGAGAGAGGAGCTGCTGGATAAGTACAGGTCAGCCATAGAAGTAGTTAGGTCTAAGGGAGGGATCCCAGTCATATGTAGCATCTTGCCTAGAAAGGGAGTGGGCAATGAATGGATGTCTAGGGCAATTGGTATAAATTGCTGGCTAGACAGGTACTGCAAGGAACTTGCAATCCCATTCATTGATAACTGGGACCTGTTCTTTGGCAAATGTGATATGTATGCAAGGGATGGGGTACATCTCTGGGGATGGAGTGGTTGCATTAGCCAATTCGATTGAGAGGGTAACTGATGACTTGTCTAGGAATTTAAACTGATAGATTATAGAGGTATGGGTGTTTGTGGGAAACAATCAGGCTGCAGCATTAGGGTTAAAAACAGCAGTTATTACCAGGATACCTCAGGGATATGTTTAAAAGACAATATTCAAATAAAGTTGCTAGTAATGGCAAATCAACTGATCAACAAACAAAGAGATAGTAGAGGGCACCGAGTGACTATACAAATAGTAGGAGTCTAAGAAATAAGATAGATGAGCTAAGATTACTTGCAAGTGTAGGTAATATAGATATTATTGGTATAACAGAGACCTGGTTCAACCTGAAAGACACAGAAATGCCTTCTGAATGCAACATACAGGGTTATAAACTATTCCACACTGATAGGGTCAACAGGAAGTGTGGTGGAGTGGCGATGTCAGAGAAAATTTAAACTGTTGTCTTAGACATGATATAAGATTAGAAACATCAAACACAGAATCTGTTTGGCTACAGTTTCTCGAGGGACGTGACAAATTAATTTTGGGTGTGATTTATAGGCCCCTGTGAGGGAAAAGTTCAATAGATAGGAGTAGCGATGGAGTATATAGTAACAATAGTTTCATTGCCAGCTACTTGTTAAGGTAGGGTAAGTCCAGCTCCCGCTATTCCTCCTCCCCTTTTTCCCCCTCCCCGAAAGTGATAGTTTGCTTGCCGGCTACTTGTTAAGATAGGGTCAGTCTAGCTCCCGCTATCCCTTCCCCTCCTTCTTCTGCCCCCCCGAAAGGTGACGTGTGGGGCTCCGGTCCAAACAGTAATCACTAGACTCACAGCTCCCAGCACTACTGTAAGTACATGCCTGCCTTGTATTCTAGTGGATTTATTGGTTGAAAGCTTCACTTCTGACCAATAATAAACTTAGTCCTTTCAGTCTTGCTCTGAGTTGACTGTTGTAATAATCACCACATCTTTTAGGGGGAAGCGCTATCGGAGGATTATACAGTACTTATCATGGAGAGTGATTTCTTAAGCAGTAGGTAACCTGTCTATCTTTCCAGCTTGGATGACAGAGAGGGTCACCTGCCAATCAACGAGTAGAATTGAAGGAGACGGACTAACGTTCTCAGATGTCCCAAATTTTGGATCCACTTACCTGTTTGTGTATGCAAGTAGCAGGATATAACCCCTCATCATCGCAGTGGAAAAAAAAAACCTGCTTTCCTGTCATCCAGATAGATTTATTCACTGCTATACTGTGAAGAACTAGCCAGTGGATTTTCACCAACACCTGCGACCCCCCCCCATCAGCAACGGCTACAATTTCAACAACACTCAGTGTCACCAACACCAGACACCCCTATATATATATTAGCGTTGAGTTCAAATGTTATTTTATTCATTTCATTTTTCATTTTTCTTTCAAATAGGATATACCTTTCATGTTTTATTGTTTTATGTTTGCTTTAATAAATAATAAAGTGTTTATCTTTGTGAATTATTATTTCGTTTTCTATTCATTAATTTTCCTGAGGAGGAGCCAGCCTTGGTAATACTGTCTGAAGTTGTTACAGGGCTGAGTAAGCCTTCACAAGTAGCAACCTTGCCAGGATCAACTCTACTGAATCAAGCACCTAAAGTCGGTTCCTGACCAGCCGGGCTGTGGCTCGTACGTTGGTTTGCGTGCGGCCAGCAGCAACAGCCTGGTTGATCAGGCTCTGATCCACCAGGAGGCCTGGTCACAGACCGGGCCGTGGGGGCGTTGACCCCCGGAACTCTCTCCAGGTAAACTCCAGGTACCATTGGAACTTCAACGCCGCATACCACAGACTGTTACCACCAGCCATGAGTAATCATTCTCTATGGTAGGACTACAGTACAGGTGATTGTTATAGTCTCAATTTATTGTAAGTCAAGTCAGGCAGGATATAATATTTAATTCTGCCACCTTTTTGTTCGAGCTTGAAACACTTTGGAGGATTAGACTCTAGGGACCCGAGATTTTTCAGTGACAATTTGTTTCATTGAGCTCTTTATTTTATCAAGGGAACTGTCGTAGGACACTCTTGATTTGTTGATGAGAAGATTGGATGGTCAAGGGACCCCATTCTACTTACTGTTTGCTCGGAGCCGGCATAGAACCCTTCGTTTTCATTAATACATGTTGTTTAATTGAAGCAGGTATCGAGCCCTCTGGTTTATTTACAGTTTGAGCGGAGCAGGAATTGAACCCTCCATTTTCTTTAATACCCATTTCATTTCCCCTGATAGTTTAAGTTATTCTTGCAAGTATGGAGGAATACCAGTTTTGGATGAATGCTGGAAGTAAGTTAGGTATAACAGGGAAAAATTTAGAATCTTTCATTAGTGCTAAGATCCAGGAAAGACTTGAAAGAGAGAGAGAGAGAATTGAAAGATAAGAGAATAAGGAGAGAGAAAGAACAGAGAGAGAGAGAATCAAGGAAGACAGAGAGAGAGAGGATAAAAAGGAGAAAGAGAACCTTGAAAGACAGGAGAAAAAGGAGAGAGAATTGAGAGAGAAATCCAAGAAAGAGAGAGAGAAGACAAAAAGGAGCGTGATAGACTTGATCATGAAGAAAGAAATAGAGTATGTGAGGAACAAGTTAAATTAAGGGAACTTGAGGAAAGAGCAAAGGACAGAATATGAGTTAAGGGAGAGAGAAAAGGATCGCGAGCTCGAACAAGCTCGCCTTGAATTAGAGAATAAAAAGTTAACTTTCTCACAACAGCAATTAGATGAAGGAGTAATGGAACAACGTGCAGCTAGTGCACATATTCCAACACCTAATTTACCTCCCTTCACAGAGGGGGAAGACATAACTTCATACATTATCAGGTTTGAAAATACCGCTACCCTCTGTGAATGGCCTGCTGACACCTGGGCTACTAGGTTAGGAATGTTATTTTCTGGTACCACTTTGAATATCTATGCAACTCTGTCACAGGATATCATATGTAATTATAACCTACTGAAGAAGGCAATCCTTAAAGCATATCAAAAAACCACTAATTCTTACAGGAAAGATTTTAGGTATGCCACCTTACAGCCTGGCCAGAACTTTCAGCAGTTACAGGTAACACTCTTTCGTTTGTTCGACTTTTGGATAGAGAGTTCAGGAATTGATCACAGTTATGAATTTCTTAGAGACTTCATGGTTGCTGACCAGTTCCTGACAGCTCTTCCTCACCAGATACGAACATTCATCAGAGAACGTAACCTGATTAAAGCTGAGGAAAGTTGCTGAGGCTGCTCACCTGTATGCTGAGGCTCACAATTCATAAAAAGACCTAAAGGGATCGAACCCTAAGGGCAAGGGTTCATCAGACCTTAAGAAATCAAAGCCTCTAGTGGAAAGTAAAATGACTTCTTTTATTCCTGTTTGTCATTTGTGTGGTGTTAAGGGACATAAACGTCCAGATTGTCCTTCTAAGAAGGTCCAAAAAGTTGGAAGATGTTTTAAAGACTGTAATGACCAAGCACCCTTCTGTTCAGGAACAGTTAATGGACTTAATGTATCTACAATTTTACGAGACACTGGATGCACATGTATAGTCATTTCTGATAAGCTGAGAGTAAGACACATGTGCAACATCTGGGTATCTTTATTGTAGACGTTTCGCCATCCAGTGGCTTTATCAATACAAATTCTAGGACATAACTTGAAGACAGTAGAACTATGTACTGATAAGCTGTTCCCTAACCTTAAAGAAACTCATTCCTCTGCTATACTTTCAGACTACTTGGGCCGTACGGACACTTTTCCTACCATCCGTTGTTACATTAGGTCTAAATGGTTCACAGGTTGGTCTGAAGCCGTACTAGCTCCCATCACTTCTTGCTCCGTACTAATAGGTAATGTAAAAGGTGCCATTCTTCCTTCTGAGGTTGACCTTTCATCACCAAAGATGGACATAAGCTTTTCAGATCCTCTTCCTGTAGAGTCAGAGAAGCCCCTCGAAAGTTCAGATGAGACAATGTCTCGCGAGATTCATGTGGGAATAAAAACCAGTGATGCTACTCTCGAAAGCGAGGAAGTAGGATCACCGGTTCACTTGTTAGATGAAAGTGAAGATATCACCTCCGATACCATAAATGTCTTGACTAGGGCTCAGACCAAAGCCCAGGCTTCTCCTACTGTCCATCCTTTGATTTTCCCTGACTTTAAGCCTTTAGATATATCGAAGGACTCCTTTGTCAATTTACAACATAATTGCCCCTCTCTTCAGAATTGCCATAATGCCGCTAAACAAAATCAAGTTATCCAAAGGAAAAACTTTTCATATAACTTTGAATATATAAAAGGTAGGTTGGTAGACAGCAATCACTCAGGGAGGTACTACCGTCCTGCCAAGCGAGTGTAAAACGAAAGCCTGTGATTGTTTTACATGATGGTAGGATTGCTGATGTCTTTTGTCTGTCTCATAAATATGCAAGATTACAGGTATATCTTGCTACTTCTACTTACACTTAGGTCACACTACACATACATGTACACATTTATTTATATACACTCATCTGAGTTTTCTTTGATTTTATCTTAATAGTTCTTGGTCTTATTACTTTTCCTTTTATATCCATGGGGAAGTGGAATAAAATCTTTCCTCCGTAAGCCATGCGTGTTGTAAAAGTCAACTAAAATGCCGGGAACAATGGGCTAGTAACCCCTTTTCCTGTAAAGATTACTAAAAAGAATAAGAAGAAGAAAATTGTCAAAGTGGGAAGTCTGAATGTGCGTGGATGTTATGCAGATGATAAGAAAGAGATGATTGTGGATGTTATGAATGAGAAGAAGCTGGATGTCCTGGCTTTAAGTGAAACAAAGCTGAAAGGGGTGGGAGAGTTTCAGTGGAGAGGAATAAATGGGATTAGGTCAGGGGTTTCAAATAGAGTTAGAGCTAAAGAAGGAGTAGCAATAATGTTGAAGGATAAGCTATGGCAGGAAAAGAGGGACTATAAATGTATTAATTCAAGGATTATGTGGAGTAAAATAAAGATTGGATGTGAAAAGTGGGTTATAATAAGCGTGTATGCACCTGGAGAAGACAGAAGCGTAGAGGAGAGAGAGAGATGTTGGGAAATGTTGAGTGAATGCGTGGGGAGTTTTGAATCAAGTGTGAGAGTAATGGTGGTTGGGGATTTCAATGCTAAAGTGGGTAAAAATGTTATGGAGGGAATAGTAGGTAAATTTGGGGTGCCAGGGGTAAATGTAAATGGGGAGCCTTTAATTGAGCTATGTGTAGAAAGATTTGGTAATAAGTAATACATTTTTTTTTTTTCAACAAGTCGGCCGTCTCCCATCGAGACAGGGTGACCCAAAAAAGAAAGAAAATCCCCAAAAAGAAAATACTTTCATCATCATTCAACACTTTCACCACACTCGCACATTATCACTGTTTTTGCAGAGGTGCTCAGAATATAACAGTTTAGAAGCATACACATATAAAGATACACAACATATCCCTCCAAACTGCCAATACATATTTTATGAAAAAGAGGATAAATAAATATACAAGGTATGATGTAGCACGTAATGAAAGTAGTTTATTAGATTATGTATTGGTGGATAAAAGGTTGATGGGTAGGCTCCAGGATGTACATGTTTATAGAGGGGCAACTGATATATCGGATCATTATTTAGTTGTAGCTACAGTTAGAGTAAGAGGTAGATGGGAAAAGAGGAAGGTGGCAACAACAAGTAAGAGGGAGGTGAAAGTGTATAAACTAAGGGAGGAGGAAGTTATGGTGAGATATAAGCAAATATTGGCAGAAAAGTGGGCTAGTGCAAAGATGAGTAGTGGGGGGGTTGAAGAGGGTTGGAATAGTTTTAAAAATGCAGTATTAGAATGTGGGGCAGAAGTTTGTGGTTATAGGAGGGTGGGGGCAGGAGGAAAGAGGAGTGATTTGTGGAATGATGAAGTAAATGGTGTGATAAAAGAGAAAAAGGTAGCTTATGAGAGGTTTTTACAAAGCAGAAGTGTTATAAGAAGAGCAGAGTATATGGAGAGTAAAAGAAAGGTAGAGAGAGTGGTGAGAGAGTGCACAAGGAGAGCAGATGATAGTGGGAGAGGCACTGTCAAGAAATTTTAATGAAAATAAGAAAAAATTTTGGAGTGAGTTAAACAAGTTAAGAAAGCCTAGGGAAAGTATGGATTTGTCAGTTAAAAACAGAGTAGGTGAGTTAGTAGATGGGGAGATGGAGGTATTAGGTAGATGGCGAGAATATTTTGAGGAACTTTTAAATGTTAAGGAAGAAACAGAGGCAGTAATTTCATGCACTGGTCAGGGAGGTATACAATCTTATAGGAGTGAAGAAGAGCAGAATGTAAGCGTGGGGGAGGTACGCGAGGCATTACGTAAAATGAAAGGGGGTAAAGCAGCTGGAACTGATGGGATCGTGACAGAAATGTTAAAAGCAGGGGGGGATATAGTGTTGGAGTGGTTGGTACTTTTGTTTAATAAATGTATGAAAGAGGGGAAGGTACCTAGGGATTGGCAGAGAGCATGTATAGTCCCTTTATACAAAGGGAAAGGGGACAAAAGAGACTGTAAAAATTATAGAGGAATAAGTTTACTGAGTATACCAGGAAAAGTGTACGGTAGGGTTATAATTGAAAGAATTAGAGGTAAGACAGAATGTAGGATTGTGGATGAGCAAGGTGGTTTCAGAGTGGGTAGGGGATGTGTAGATCAAGTGTTTACATTGAAGCATATATGTGAACAGTATTTAGAAAAAGGTATGGAACTTTTTATTGCATTTATGGATTTAGAAAAGGCATATGATAGAGTGGATAGAAGAGCAATGTGGCAGATGTTGCAAGTATATGGAATAGGTGGTAAGTTATTAAATGCTGTAAAGAGTTTTTATGAGGATAGTGAGGCTCAGGTTAGGGTGTGTAGAAGAGAGGGAGACTACTTCCCGGTAAAAGTAGGTCTTAGACAGGGATGTGTAATGTCACCATGGTTGTTTAATATAGTCATAGATGGGGTTGTAAAGGAAGTAAATGCTAGGGTGTTCGGGAGAGGGGTGGGATTAAATTTTGGGGAATCAAATTCAAAATGGGAATTGACACAGTTACTTTTTGCTGATGATACTGTGCTTATGGGAGATTCTAAAGAAAAATTGCAAAGGTTGGTGGATGAGTTTGGGAATGTGTGTAAAGGTAGAAAGTTGAAAGTGAACATAGAAAAGAGTAAGGTGATGAGGGTGTCAAATGATTTAGATAAAGAAAAATTGGATATCAAATTGGGGAGGAGTATGGAAGAAGTGAATGTTTTCAGATACTTGGGAGTTGACGTGTTGGCGGATGGATTTATGAAAGATGAGGTTAATCATAGAATTGATGAGGGAAAAAAGGTGAGTGGTGGGTTGAGGTATATGTGGAGTCAAAAAAACGTTATCTATGGAGGCAAAGAAGGGAATGTATGAAAGTATAGTAGTACCAACACTCTTATATGGGTGTGAAGCTTGGGTGGTAAATGCAGCAGCGAGGAGACGGTTGGAGGCAGTTGAGATGTCCTGTTTAAGGGCAATGTGTGGTGTAAATATTATGCAGAAAATTCGGAGTGTGGAAATTAGGAAAAGGTGTGGAGTTAATAAAAGTATTAGTCAGAGGGCAGAAGAGGGGTTGTTGAGGTGGTTTGGCCATTAACCCTTTGAGGGTCGACAGGCCCTCTCCGAAACTCGTTCTCAGGGTCGGCCAAATTTAAAAAAAAAAAAAAATTATTTTCTCTTATGAAAAGATAGAGAATATTTTCCTGATCATAACAACACCAAAAGTTTGAAATTTGATTGAAAACTTACGGAATTATGCTCTCGCAAATTTAGCGGTCTTGGCGATGTTTACGCATCGGCGATTTTGCCCACTTTGAGCCCCATTTTCGGCCAATTTCACTGTACTAGTCGACGAAAAACATGAATATTTCGCTAGAACTCCATTTTTGCTATCGAATGGGTGCAAGAAACCACCCATTTATAAATTCAACTATCCAGTACAGTGGTCAGAATTTAGCAATTTTGCCAATTTCACACAAATTTCAAAAGATGCCAATTTCCGAATAGGGTCCAGAATAAACAAGAAAGACATTCCTGGCACTAAAATGACATTTCCTCTAGTCATTAGTCACGTCTCAAGGCCCCTCTTATATTCTTTTGCTTTCCACTTTGAATTTTTATTCTCACAAAAAATATAAGATTTACTGTTATGCAGACTACTGCATTAGTGTAAAAAATGGTATAAATATTATTGGTGCACTTGTGAAAGAATATTAGACTCACCAGTTGACGTGTATTGCACGCTTGGCACGATTTGTTTACTTTTGAAGTTTGGTAAAAATCGAACATTTCTGCTACTTTGAGCTCAATTTCAAGGCACCTTTCATTGTAAAACCAGTCAAAATCATCTCAATTTCTGTAATATGTCTTCCATTTTATAAAATGAGACCAAGAAAACTAGAATACAACAATAAATACCATACGAAAATACACTGCAAAGTCGCTGATTTATTAAAAAAAAATGGTCAAAGTTTTTTTTTTCTCATTATGCACTGTGTGCTGCAGGATTTTTTTTAGACTGTGCACACTGACCACATAGACCCATTCTTTCATATGAAGGCCTACCAGCTTTCTCCCACTAGATTTGAGGCTGCTAGAATTTATGAGTACTAGTACATCAAAAACCCCTACGCGTAAGACGTACTAGTACGACCAAAACCCTCAAAGGGTTAAGAGAGAATGGATCAAAGTAGAATGACATGGAAAGCATATAAATCTATAGGGGAAGGAAGGCGGGGTAGGGGTCGTCCTCGAAAGGGTTGGAGAGAGGGGGTAAAGGAGGTTTTGTGGGCAAGGGGCCTGGGCTTCCAGCAAGCGTGCGTGAGCGTGTTAGATAGGAGTGAATGGAGACGAATGGTACTTGGGACCTGACGATCTGTTGGAGTGTGAGCAGGGTAATATTTAGTGAGAGGATTCAGGGAAACCGGTTATTTTCATATAGTCGGACTCGAGTCCTGGAAATGGGAAGTACAATGCCTGCACTTTAAAGGAGGGGTTTGGGATATTGGCAGTTTGGAGGGATATGTTGTGTATCTTTATATGTGTATGCTTCTAAACTGTTGTATTCTGAGCACCTCTGCAAAAACAGTGATAATGTGCGAGTGTGGTGAAAGTGTTGAATGATGATGAAAGTATTTTCTTTTTGGGGATTTTCTTTCTTTTTTGGGTCACCCTGCCTCGGTGGGAGACGGCCGACTTGTTGAAGAGAAAAAAAAAAAAAAAAAAAAAAAAAAAAAAAATCTTGTACAAGTCAGTATTCAAATTAAATTCAGATAAGATACACTATTCCATCTTAGTTGTTCCAAGTCAATGCAGAGAGACTGTTCTTAAAATGGCTCATGACCTGCCAGTGGCCGGACATTTCTCGCATCGTGAAACCTTAAATAAAATTAGGGAAATCTATTTTTGGCCAAAAATGTCCTCAGATGTCACTACCTATTGTAGATCGTGTAAAGTTTGCCAACTGTCGTCCTCCCGAGGTACCAGGCGAGTACCTATGGTCAAAATGCCAGTCTTTACGGTACCCTTTGAAAGAGTAGCTATTGACATCGTTGGTCCTTTATCACCACTTTCATCTGGGGGACATAGATATATATTAACATTAGTTGATTATGCTTCGAGTTTCCCTGAAGCTGTACCCTTAACGACCATAACTACTACAGAGGTGGCTGAAGCCCTTTTGTCCATCTTCTCCAGAGTGGGCATCCCTAGAGAAATTTTGTCTGACCGTGGGACACAATTCACATCTGACTTAATGCAACATCTATACCAACCTCTGGGAGTGAAGCCTCTCTTCACCACACCCTATTATCCCAGCTGTAATGGAAGGATTGAGCGTCAGCGTTCGATTCTCAAGTCCATTTTAAGGAAACTTTGCTCCCTTAAACCTAAGGAGTGGCATCGTTACCTACCCTGTGCTTTGTTTGCCATGAGGGAAGTTCCCAGTGACTCTGGGGTTTTCACCTTTGGAACTTCTCTATGGTAGACAGGCCAGAGGTCCATTGTCCATCCTTCATGACTTATGGATTAATGAGGAGGCAAATGCAGAGGTTAAGTCTTCTTACCAGTTTCTCCTTGACCTTAGACCCAAACTTGACGAGACCTCTGACATAGTTTCGAAAAACCTAAGCTTGTCAATGGACCAGTACAAAACCTATTTTGATTCCAAAAGTCAGAGGAGAAGTTTTAAAGTAGGAGATGAAGTTCTGGTACTTTTGCCTATCAAGTCAAATAAATTATTAGTAGCATGGAAAGGTCCATATAAAGTATTAAAAATTTGTGGGAAAGTTGACTACCTCATAGAAGTCAAGGGGAAACGTAAGCTTTATCATATCAACATCCTTAAGAAATATTACCGAAGAAATTCGGTTGACTGCCTTAATAACTTTGACTTAGTTTTTCCACACGAACTTGATAAAACAACTGAAGAATGTAAGGTGTGCGTAATTGACACCTCTAACTTAGACTATGATGAAGAACTACATGACTTGGCGACTCTTGACCACTCGGGCACAACCAACATTAATACTAATGAATCTTTGGATGACCGTAAGAGACATGAACTACTTCAATGTGTGAGTAACTTTTCAGACGTCTTTACTGATATTCCAGGTGTTACCTCCACGGTAGTCCATAAGATCGACTTAGTGACAGACAATCCTATCAAACGAAAATTATACCCAGTTCCAGTTCACCTTAGGGATGCATTTGACCGAGAGGTAGACAAATTATTAAAACTAAAGATCATTGAACCTTCAGTATCTGCATATTGCTCACCAGTAGTCATGGTTAAGGAGGAGGATAATTCATATAGACTTGCTATCGACTTCAGAGGCCTTAATGCTATAACTCGGTGGGATGCTGAGCCTATGCCCTTAATAGATAGCGATCTACACAAATTTTATGAGTCTTCCTTCTTTTCAGAGATTGATATTGCGCAGGCATATCATCAAGTAATGTTAGATCCTTCTTCTAAGCAGTACACCGCTTTTCCTACACACCAAGGACTGATGCAATATAGAACTATGCCCTTCGGTTTGGTAACTGCCTGTGCTACCTACGTGAGACTGATGATTATTATTATTATAATCAAAAAGAAGCGCTAAGCCACAAGGACTATACAGCGTGAGACTGATGAGAAAGGTCTTGAGTAATATGCCAAATGTTTCAGTTTATTTTGATAACATTTACGTAATGACATCCACGTGGGGCAAACATATCCAAACATTAACATCAGTTTTGCGTAGGTTACGCTCACATGGCCTCACTGCCAAGCCGAAGAAATGCTTCCTTGGGTATAACAAGATTAGATATCTTGGACTGATACTTTCTAATAACTCTCTGCAGCCTCCTCCCAGTAAGATCAAAGCTTTATTAGAATTTAAATTCCCCAAAACCAAGAAGCTCATGCGTAGCTTTCTTGGTTCTGTAAATTTTTATGCACGGTTTATCCCGAACCTTACTGATCTTACAGGCATCTAATCCGACTTCCTTAAAAAGTCTGTGAAGGAACCTCTTGAACTTTCCAACGTAGCTCGGGAAAAGTTTAATGAGATTAAAAATATCTTCTCGAAAGACCCTATACTTAAGATTCCAGATATTAATAAAACATTTTGTTTAAGAACTGATGCCTCCAATACTGGTTTAGGTGCGGTGTTACTACAATACCATGATGGTACTCCCCTGTATGCTTCCTAAGTCGGAAGCTCCTTCCCGCAGAAACGAGATACTCCACCATAGAAAAGGAATGTTTGGCCCTTGTGTGGGGTATCTCCAAACTTAAATTTTATTTGCTGGGAAAAGAATTCATTTTAGAAACGGACCACAAACCTTTGTATACCTAGAAACTTTTAAGGGAACCAACAGTCGCCTCTTGAGGTGGACATTGGCACTCCAGGCTTTTAAGTTCCATATTGTGTATATCAATGGTTCATCCATTTATTTCTCTGACTGGTTAAGTCGTGACAGTCAGTAGAAGATCTGTTGCCTTACGCGGCTTCCACATGTTAGAACTTTTTCCTCGCCTATTCTTCTTATACTCCTTGACTATAAGTCATGGTATGGGGGAGTGCGAGGGAAAAGTTCAATAGATAGGAGTAGCGATGGAGTATATAGTAACAATAGTTTCATTGCCGGCTACCTGTTAAGGTAAGGTAAGTCCAGCTCCCGCTCTTCCCACCTCCCCGAAAGCGATAGTTTGCTTGCCGGCTACTTGTTAAGGTAAGTCTAGCTCCCGCTATTCCTGCCTCTTTTCCCCCACCCCGAAAGTGATAGTTTGATTGCCGGCTGCTTGTTAAGGTAGGGTCAGTCTAGCTCACGCTATCCCCCCCCCCCCGGAAAGGTGACGTGTGGGGCTCCGGTCCAAACAGTAATCACTAGACTCACAGCACTACTGTAAGTACATGCCTGCCTTGTATTCTAGTGGATTTATTGGTTGAAAGCTTCACTTCTTGCTCTGAGTTGACTTGTAATAATCACCACATCTTTTAGGTATTGTACTTATCATGGAGAGATTTCTTAAGCAGTGGGTAACCTGTCTATCTTTCCAGCTTGGATGACAGGGGGGGTCACCTGCCAATCAACGAGTAGAATTGAAGGAGACGGACTAACGTTCTGAGACGTCCCAAATTTTGGATCCACTTACCTGTTTGTGTATGCAAGTAGCAGGATATAACCCCTCATCATCGCAGTGGGAAAAAAAAAACCTGCTTTCCTGTCATCGGGATAGATTTATTCACTGCTATACTGTGAAGAACTAGCCAGTGGATTTTCACCAACACCTGCGACCCCCCCCCCCATCAGCAACGGCTACGATTTCAACAACACGCCGTGTCACCAACACCAGACACCCAAGTTTTTTATTTATATATATATATATATATTACACACACACAATGGACCCCCGCATAACGAACAATTATGTAAGTGTATTTATGTAAGTGCGTTTGTACGTGTATGTTTGGGGGTCTAAAGTGGACTAATTTACTTCACAATATTCCTTATGGGAACAAATTCGATCAGTACTGGCACCTGAACATACTTCTGGAGTGAAAAAATATCGTTAACCGGGGGTTCACTGTATTAGCGTTGAGTTCAAATGTTATTTTATTCATTTAATTTTTCTTTCAAATAGGATATACCTTTCATGTTTTATTGTTTTATGTTTGCTTTAATAAATAATAAAGTGTTTATCTTTGTGAATTATTATTTCGTTTTCTATTCATTAATTTTCCTGAGGAGGAGCCAGCCTTGGTAATACTGTCTGAAGTTGTTACAGGGCTGAGTAAGCCTTCACAGCCCCCAAACCTTGATGGGGAGTGCAGTAAGCTGTTATGGGACGAAATACATAAGGCGTCTAGATATGAAAATGTGGTGATAATGGGAGATTTTAACTTTAGACAAATTGACTGGAACAATATGACAGGAAATCTCAAGTATAGTGACTTCCTTGATACGGTTCAAGATTGCTTTTTAGAACAGGTTGTGACAGAACCAACTAGAGGAAACAATCTGCTTGACTTGGTTCTTGCCAACAAAGATTCATTAATTAATAATCTTGAGGTTAATGATGAGCTTGGGGAAAGTGATCACAAATCACTTAGTTTCAATATATCATGGAATTACCCAGATAACTGCAATCAAATCTCTGTCCCAGATTTTCGCTTGGCCGACTTCATGGGACTGAAAAATTACCTGGGTGGGCTAAATTGGGATGCCCTGACTATGGATCAGGTACGTAATCTTGGTTGCCAATATGACATTTTTCAGAGCATAGTTCTAGCTGCCAGACAACTTTTGTTCAGAGTAGGGAAATTAGATCTAACAAAAATGATTCCAAATGGATAAACAATAGATTAAAACGTCTCACTGGTCAAAAGAGAGGCATACATAGGTGTATCAAAAGAGGGGATGGGCAATTAAGAAATCAATATATTCAATTAAAGAGAGATAAACAAAGTTTTGATCTATGAAGAGTGGGAGGGGGGGGGGGATTGTTGCCAGGGATGGGATTAAAGAATAATCCCTAAATCCCATCCCTAGCAACCCCCCCCCCCCCCCCACTCTTCACAGATCTAAACTTACTCCCTGTTCAGAACATCCACACTTACTACTGTGCAATCTATATCTACAGGACCTTAAATTCCAATATTAACCTTGACCTAAAATGCTTTCTTGATAGTTGTGACAGAACCCACAGGCATAACACCAGACACAAACATCTCTATGACATTCCCCGTGTTCGACTAAACCTTTACAAAAATTCAATGTATTTCAAAGGACCTAATATCTGGTTCACCCTACCTGAAAACTCTAGAACTGCAGACACATTCATCACTTTCAAAACTACAGTTAGAAAACATCTTATCTCCCTGATCCACCCCGACAACTAACTACATAACCACCTGGTGGTTCACAGTTACACTCACTCACCCACTGACTATAAACCCAGAAATACTAATCTTAACCTTAAAATAATAAATCCTTACTAGTCATAAGTTTGCCTATGATACTCCAATATAGACACTTTGTATTGTGCCAAAAAAGCATTCACATTGCTAAATTCACAAATTATGATGTAGTCACTTAGCCTTAATACCATAATCTGTAAGGATTTAATGTTAAGAATTAATCCAAGTCTGCTTGAAATGCCTAGCCAGGCTAGGTGTCCTAGTGGCCCCCTCTGTAATTAGTATTTTATAACCTGTAAACCACACAATACCCAAAACCTGTAAAGCCCACATTGTAACCCTTATAAAGAATAAACTTGAATAAGAAAAGCTGAAAGGGATTATGAGGCTAAGGTTGCAAGGGATTCAAAGACTAACCCAAAAGGGTTCTTTCAGGTATACAGAAGTAAGATTAGGGACAAGACTTAAGAGTAACTCTGGTCAGTTCACTGACAGTGAGAAGGATATGTGTGAAATTCTCAATACCTACTTCCTCAGTTTTCACCCAGGAAAATACTAGCGATATTCCTGAAGTAATAGATTATGTAGAACTGGGTGATAATAAACTCTGCACAATTGCAGTAACTAGTGACATGGTCCTCAGACAAATAGAGAAACTAAAACCTAACAAATCCCCAGGTCCTGATGAACTGTTTGCAAGGGTGTTAAAGGAATGTAAAGAGGAACTTAGCATACCTTTGGCTAATCTTTTTAACATATCACTACAAACTGGCATAGTGACTGATAAGTGGAAAATGGCAAATGTAATACCTATTTACAAGGCAGGTGACAGGTCCTTGGCTTTGAACTTTAGTGGGAAAATTTATGGAATCAATTGCTGAAGCAATTCATAGCCATCTTGATAGGCACAGATTGATTAAGGAATCTCAACACTGTTTTACAAAGGGGCGTTCCTGTCTTACGAATTTAACTTTTTTCACTAAGGTGTTTGAGGAGGTAGATCATGGTAATGAATATGATATTGTGTATATGGACTTCAGTAAGGCTTTCGATAAAGTTCCACACCAGAGGCTACTGAGGAAACAAGGCACATGGAATAGGAGAAATTTTTTCCTGGGTAGAGGCATGGCTGACAAATAGGCAGCAGTGTGTTTGCATATATGGGGAGAAATCGGAATGGGGGCACGTCACAAGCGGTATTCCTCAGGGGTCAGTGTTGGGCCCATTGTTGTTCACAATTTACATAAACGACATAGATGAGGGAATAAATAGACATAAGCAAATTTGCTGATGACACCAAAATAGGCTGTCCAGTTCATTTTAATGAGGACACTAGAGCATTCCAGGATGATTTGAATAGACTGATGCAATGGTCGGATTAGTGGCAGATGCAGTTTAATATTGACAAATGCGAAGTTCTAAAGGTTGGACAGGTAAATAACCATGCCACATATAAACTAAATAATGTAGATCTTAATACTACTGATTGAGAAAAGGATTTAGGAGTTCTGGTTAGGAGTAATCTAAAACCAAGACAACAGTGCATTCGTGTTCGCAATAAAGCTAACAGAATTCTTGGCTTCATATCAAGAAGTATAAATAATAGAAATCCTCAGGTTGTTCAACTATATATCCTTGGTTAGGCCTCATTTGGACTATGCTGCTCAGTTCTGGTCACCGTATTACAGAATGGATATAAATGCTCTGGAAAACGTACAGAGGAGGATGACAAAGATGATCCCATGTATCAGAAATCTTCCCTATGAGGATAGACTGAGGGCCCTGAATCTGCACTCTCGACAGGTGTAGAATTAGGGGGATATGATCGAGGTGTATAAATGGAAAACAGGAATAAATAAAGGGGATGTAAATAGCGTGCTGAAAATTTCCAGCCAAGACAGGACTCGCAGCAATGGTTTCCAGCTGGAAAAATTCAGATTCAGGAAGGATATAGGAAAGCACTGGTTTGGTAATAGTCGTGGATGAGTGGAACAAACTCTAGAGTACAGTTATTCAGGTTAAAACGTTGTGTAGTTTTAAAAATAGGTTAGATAAATACACGAATGGGTCTGGGTGGGTGTGAGTTGGACCTGACTAGCTTGTGCTGCTGAGTATAGTGCCGTGCTCCTTGAGTGGAGGTGGCCAGACTGGATGGGTCATTGGGCTAATCCAGGGGGATGGGGGGGGGGGGTTGCAATGGACCTGCTCTGCATGGGTCAGTAGACCTGTTGCAGTGTTCCTTCTTTCTTATGTTCTAACTGAATACAGTGCTCCACAGAAGTTAAGAGTGATGCACAAGAAGCAATGATTCAAGTACGGCCAGCACAGAACGTCATGTTTGACATTTATCCCCATACCACAGAAACGTGCTAGCCTGAGGGCCACAGCTCCACTGACACTCAACTTCCAGGCAGTAGGGGAAAATGAGAGGTTATGGGTCACTGTTGCTGTTTGACCCGTGGGTATAGCAATGCCCCTTTCCCCATGAATGCAATATGGGTCACCGTGCATGGCAAACCCCACAGGGCAGTGTTTAGTTTCTCTTTATGGCATGGCCATCTTGCAGAGCTGATGCCTCCCTAGTACAGCTATGGCAGTAAAAACCATAAATTCCTATTGGTTATGTAAAGGACCTGCCATCAAGGAAAGCAAAATGTAACCAAAATGTTCTGCTAGTTGCTTGTGTTCATTTACCTAACGTATGACACCAGCACCAAGACATCTATCTGCCTTAATGGGGTGAGAAATGAAACATGGCCCAGATAATAATTAATTTATTACAATATACAAGCTTGTATGTCCCTCCCAACCTCCCTCCCTCCCTATCCCCCAACCCCACCCAGCCCACATCTTAGTCTACCCTGCAATATATACACCTATATAACAGGATACCATCATATCAATGCATGTCATATTTGTCTAAATAGCAAGGGAACACAACCAAAGTCTTGGACAAGAACACATGCCAAACTGTAGCAACTTACTTTCATTGCTTAAACAATGAAAATACAAATATGCTTTAATCAATTTAAAATAAAAATGTTACACAACTGTATACAGTAAATTAAAACATTTAAGTTACAACGATAAACATTTATTATATAATTTTTGCTATATAAACATGAATAAAATTATCTATCAGTTTTATACTGAGCATCTTATCTTTCTGAAGATGAGAAGATGGTCAGAATAATGTAACTGTAGTACTTAATAATTTATGGTAAGTATTGCCACCAATGGATCTTTCTGTTGAAATCACATGAAGAATACAAGTCACTAACCATGGCTCCATGAATTTACAGTTAATGCAAAATTTACTGAGGAAACAAAATTCTGTCAGCTGATATTATGGGTGTTAACCATGGTCCAGAATGAACTGAAATGTCCTCTAATTTGTCGTGGGTTTACAAAGTTGCAGCGATACCATCGTTTAATATTCATGCCCATCTTTATCAACCTCAACCAAATGTCTTTGGTTTACATTGGAGATCCACAAGAATATGTTATTTGCTAAAATAACAGCAAGATACATAGGAATATACCAGTTAATTCATACCACAATGAGATGCATTCTCACATTTGAACAACAGAACCAACCAACTTAACACTCTTCTCAAAACAATGCTCATTTAACCCACATCACTGAAGGATTGTAATCTCACAAGGCTAAACTGCTGCATGACAATATGACATACCAATACAAGCTTGCTATCACTCCACTCATTGCAGAGATTAAAAAAAAAAAAAAAATTATCAACACTGCTAAAAACTGCCTATAGGCTATGACTGATCTGCTGTATTGTAGTCCTCACTAACTGGCTCGGTAGAGTGGCCATTTTGTGGCAAAGCTGGAGCAGTCTGTGGTGCTGCTGAATCCTTGAGGTCAAGGGTCGGCGTTGCTGACAATCGATCACCCAAGACTCCTTGTATACGCTTTGTCATGCTAAGAAGAGGACGTTTAACATCTGAGCCACCGAGGTCAGCATCACCCAACAAACATTTCACACCAACGCCCTTCCGCTTGAGCATGGTATTGATCACTCTTAAATCCTGAAAAAGGTAAACATGAAGTTAAAGACAAAGTAATGAACAACTATCAATGAATAAACAGAAGAATGGATGTACAGTGGACCCTTGCCTAACGATATTAATCTGTTCCCGAGAGCTCAACATTAGGCGAATAAATTTTCCCCATAAGAAATAATGGAAATCAAATTAATCCATTCCTGACACCCCAAAGTATGAAAAAAAAAATTACCACATGAAATATTAATTTTAATACACACAAACTGAAGAAGACATGCACAGTTACATGACACTTGCCTTTATTGAAAATCTGGCGATGACTGATGGGATGGGAGGAGGGGTGTGTGGATGGTGTAAATGTTTAGAAGGGGAATCCCCTTCCATTAGGACTTGAGGTGGCAAGTCCTTTTCCGGGGTTACTTCTCTTCTTTTAATGCCACTAGGACCAGCTTCAGAGTCATTGAGCCTCTGTCGCACAACATATCTGTCCATAGAGGCCTGTACCTCCCGTTCCTTTATGACATTCCTAAAGTGTTTCACAACATTGTCAGTGTAATTCTTAAATCTCTCAAACCAACCTTTGCTGGCCTTAAATTCACTCACATCACCACTAGTTGCAGGCATTTTTCTAATTAAATTGTCATGCAACTTCCTAGCCTTTTCACATATGATCACTTGAGAGATGCTATCCCCTGCTATCTGTTTTTCGTTTATCCACACCAATAACAGTCTCAACATCATCTATCACTTGCGATCTCTGTTTCGAAAACAAAGTTGCACCTTTGGCAAGAACAGCTTCCTTGATTGCCGTTTTCTTGGTCACAATAGTAGCGATGGTTGATTGGGGTTTTGTGTACAACCTGGCCAGCTCGGAGACAGGCACTCCACTTTCATACTTAGCAATGATCTCTTTCTTCATATCCATAGCAATTCTCACCCTTTTTCCTGTAGGGTTGGCACTAGAAGCTTTCTTGGGGCCCATGGTGACTTATTTTGCAGGTGCAATCACTAAAAAGGCTGTGATAATATGAAATGTTCCGATTGTATGCTTGGATGCAACCGTGGTGGCTGGCTTGTAAACACTGGCACCCACGGAACAAGTGAGGCGGGCTCAGGCCACACGTGGACACGTCTTGAATGAATCGCATTAAGCGAGTTTTTTAGCGCCAGCCGAGGCAAAATTTTTGCGTTAAAATGTATTGCTAGGCGGATTTAACGTTATGTGATGCCGTCGTTAGGCGAGGGTCCACTGTACACTCAAACCTTGTCTTGGCAGTAGCAGACCAGAAGCTCAAGTCCACAATCACTTTTCTGTTTATTCATAGGTCAAACATTTGTGTTGCAATTCACTCTAAATCTGTATCTTCTTTGATAAGTACAGCACTTTGCTTTTAACATGTAGGGTGGTAAAAACAAACAAAAATGCACATGCCAACACAAAAATATTGCTCTTGCCAGAAATGCACATACATCACAGTACAGATGGCTCTGAACTGCAACAGTGCTGTGTACTGTACATCCTCACTCCAGGACAAGTCCAGCTAACCATTTCTACTCAATCCCTTCATAAATGTTACCCTGCTCACACTAACATGTTAAGTGTTGGAATGTGCTGTTAGTGTGTTTAGGTCATAACACTGATGATCCATACAGTGGCTAGCAGGCAACTTAGGTTTGATCCAAGAAAAGGGAAGATAACAAATGAATTACAGCAAGAGTCCTTTACCAAAATAATGGCAACTCCTCCAATGGCATTTAAAGTGCAAAGAATATACAAGAGAGATAGATAGAGAGAGAGATAGAGACAGAGAGAGAGAGACAGTGACAGACAGACAGACACAATAAGGCAGGAGGAGGTGCATTTCCTACTTAAATTGCTTGACCAAGAAAAGGCTGTGGGCCCAGACAAGTTGAGCCCAAGATTGATGAGAAGATGTGCAGACCAGCTAGCAGCACCTCTAACTCGCATCTTTCAGCACTGCCTAGTACAGTGTAAATGGCCCTCTCTATGAAAGAGGCAAATGTAGTCCCTGTTCACAAAAAGAAGAGCAGAGCAGAAATCAGCAACTACAGACCAGTGTCACTCCTGTCAATCACTGGTAAGATCCTTGAGACAATAATCTCATGACAAATGAAATGAGTTTTTTGACTATCACTCACTACTTTGTGATCGTCAATATGGCTTCAGGAAAAGGTACTCTGCTGCTGATCTGTTGTTAAACCTCTCCACTAATTGGCACCAGTCATTGGATGAATCCAAAGTCAGCTGTGTGGTAGCACTGGACATTGCTGGCGCTGTCGACCCGGGTGTGGCATCAGGGCCTCTTAGCAAAACTTCAAGCACTGGGAATTGCAGGCTCTATGCTATGTCTCCTCAGTGATTACCTTCATGGTAGATCTCTAAGTAGTTCTCAATGGAACGGAATCAGCAAGACATCCTATTGGGGCAAGTGTTCCACAAGGAAGCGTGCTGGGACCATTGTTATGGAACGTCTACTTCAACGACCTTCTTCATCTCATCCCAGAATCACATGCATATGCAGACGACTGTACACTGACATTCACTTATCCAAGAGAAGAAATGCCAGCTGCTCTAAGCTACATCAATCACCAGCTGAGAGCTATATCAGCTTGGGGAAATAGATGGCAAGTAACATTTGCACCCGAGAAAACGCAAATGATGATCGTCTCTAGGCACCATGATGGTAATGCTGGTGCAGTAGTAAGGATGAATGGGAGGATGTTGGCACCTGGAGAAGAAGTTGATATCCTTGGGGTGAAATTTGACTCCAAACTAACCATGAAGAACCATGTTGTAAATCTTGCAAACAAGGCAGCCAGGAAGCTTACAGCACTTTGCCGTATCTCGCATCTACTTGACAGTAGGGGTTGCAAGATTCTGTACGAGGCACACGTACGCTCACACCTTGAATATGCTCCACTTTCTTGGTTTGCCTGCCCCCCCCCCTCTCATCTGTGACTGCTTGACAGAGAAGAGAACAGAGCAAGACGTCTCATCTCTCGCCTGGACCCATCCTGGATAGATCTGTCATTTCAGCAGAGCCTTCAACATAGGCCACCCACATCCCTCCTAACTGTTATGTACAAGGCCAATATTGTCAAAGTACCACACTTGGATCCACTTCGAGGACAGCGTGAAACAAGCTTTTATGCCACAAGACGGGCAGAAAGCAGCAACTTCACTCTGGCTGTACCCTTCTCCAGAACATCACTCCATCTGAGATCATATATACCCAGGATGACTCGAGTATGGAACACATTCGTACAGCATAATGATGTCAATGAGATAAAGTCAGTTGATCAAATGAAAATGCTGGCCCACAGATGGCTCAAATTTCATCCTGTTCCCTACTTGTATGTCTCATAACAATAAAAATGCTTTCAAATGAGCTGATGTAGGTAACAGCTCTTAGCTTGTCAATAAAGCTAGGAATCCTTAACCTGTAAACAGCTTGTCAATAAAGCTAGGGATCCTTAACCTTGTCAAACCGTGTAAAAAAAAAAAAAGAGACAGAGAGAGAGAGATAGATAGAGAGACAGAGAGAGAGAGAGAGAGAGAGAGAGAGAGAGAGAGAGAGAGAGAGAGAGAGAGAGAGACAGAGACAGAGACAGAGAGAGACAGAGACAGAGACAGAGAGAGACAGAGACAGAGAGAGACAGAGAGAGACAGACAGACAGAGAGAGAGAGAGACAGAGACAGAGAGAAACAGACAGAGAGAGAATTGCTGGCCACACCTCATGGATGAGAAGAGACAGGCAAGGGCAAGGAGGTGGTGTTGCTGTGTGCTTCTCTAAAAGTGTTCATGTCCAGCACATTGATGCTGCCATCCCTACTCATCTTGAAATGATGTTCTTCAAGCTCTGCATAAACACTAGTACCTCTGTACTAGCATGTGCAATGTACAGACCTCAGTGGCAACATGCAGACCCAATCAACTTCCTAATGGAAAATATGGACTCCCTTCTGCTACAACACAACTGTCAACGTATCATAATTGTTGGTGACCTCAACCACCACCTTATACAGAGGGACTTGGATGACCTTCTTGCAGTATTTAACATGAGAAACTTTTTTGATTTCCCTACTCACATCTCTGGCTCCTCCCTTGACCCAGTAGTGAGTGATCTGGCAGAAGGCATAGTCCCTCGTCAACCCCTCGGCTACGTTGGATCGTCTGACCACAAGGCTGTTTTTACGACACTTAAGATCCCAACAGAACGAGGTGAGGAGTACACATGCACAACCTGGCTATGGGAAAGAGGTAATAGGCCAGCCCTTTGCTCTGAGTTCGCCACCACCGATTGGAATGCTCTTCTCCAAAGGGATGCTGACAACCAAGTGAAAGCCTTCACTGGACACATCCTTAATCTACAACAAGAGCACATTCCTCACTGGCAATATATGACAAAGCCTACAGATCAGCCTTGGTTTGGCTTTCGTTGTAGAGAGGCTGCTACTGCTAAGTACAAGGCATGGCGAAGGTATAAGAGACATCCTACCACCTATAACAGGAACTTGTGTAGACAGCCTGTACTGTCAGAACACACAGCCTAGCCGTCTGCTCTGACTAGTTCATATTTTGCAGCATTTAGGTGCTGCCCTCTGTAGGCTCACTCAGGTCAGTGGGAGGCTGAGCCCATCCGCCCTCACTCTAGGCCGACCGACTTGATAGACACAAGTGCTCCCCCTCCACGGACTGGCTTGCGGTCACTCCCTCACACTGCCCGTTGTGTACTCACTCCTACCCAATTAAAGCCAAACTAGTCCACGGCCGTATCATTGCTACCTACGCTACCTTCATCGGCACTAAACCGCTGTTCAGCAGCAAGAACAGCAATAACACTTGCACAGGCAAGCTTGCAGGCATATGGGTGACGTTTCAAAAGTGGGCCATTGCTAAATGGGAGATGGACACAAAGAAAGCTAGCATCAGGTAGGGTAGGCTCCAAAACCTGGTGGTCCCTGGTCAAGGACAGACAAGGTTATCTGCCTGATCAAGTCATTCCACCTCTAAATCGACAAGATGGGATTACCTCTTCTAGTAGTCAAGAGAAAGCGGACTTCTTTGCCGAACACTTTGCTACCAAAATGCAAGTTCCTGATCCAGCATGGGACCCTCCTTGGCTAACTGCAAGAACTGTATCAAAACAAAGTTGTGACAAAGCAGGAAGAGATGCATTTCCTTAAATTGGTTGACCAAGAAAAGGCTGTGGGCCCAAGCTTGCCGAGGCGATGTGCAGACCAGCTAGCAGCACCTCTAACTCGCATCTTTCAGCACTGCCTAGTACAGTGTAAATGGCCCATGGAAAGAGGCAAATGTAGCCCCTGTTCACAAAAAGAAAAGCAGAGCAGAAATCAGCAACTACAGACCAGTGTCACTCATGTCAATCACTGGCAAAATCCTTGAGACAATCTCAAGACAAATGATTCACTACATTGTGACTGTCAATATGGCTTCAGGAAAGGTTACTCTACTGCTGATCTGTTGTTAAACCTCTCCACCAAATGGCACCAGTCACTGGATGAATCCAAAGTCATGTGTGTGATAGCACTGGACATTGCTGGTGCTTTTGACCGGGTGTGGCACCAGAGCCTCTTAGCAAAACTAAGCTCTGGCAATTGCAGGCTCTACGCTATGTCTCCTCAGTGATTACCTTCATGGTAAGTCTCTAAGGGTAGCTCTCAATGGAACGGAATCAGCAAGATTGCCAATTGGGGCAAGTGTTCCACGAGGAAGCGTGCTGGGACCATTGTTATGGAATGTTTACTGCAATGACCTCCTCAGTCTCATCCCAGAATCCCATGCATATGAAGACGACTGTACACTGACATTCACTTATCCAAGAGAAGAAATGCCAGCTGCTCTAAACTACATCAATCACCAGCTAAGAGCTATATCAGATTGGGAAAACAGATTGCAAGTAACACTTGCACCTGAGAAAACAAATGATGATGGTCTCTGGGCACCATGATAGTAATGCCGGTCAGTAGTAAGTATGAATGGGAGGGTGTTTGTGCCTGGGGAAGAAGTTGATATCCTTGGGGTGAAATTTGACTCCAAACTGACCATGAAGAACCATGTAAATTTTGCAAACAAGGCAGCCAGGAAGTTTACAGCACTTCACCGTCTCTTGCATCTGCTTGACAGTAGGGGTTGCAAGATTATGTATGAGGCACAAGTATGCTCACACCTTGTGTATGCTCCACTTTCTTGGTTTGCCTGCCCCCCCCCCCCCTCATATGCGACCCACAACAGTCAACTAACCCAGGTGAACAGGAAAAAATGCCTGGAACTAGTGCTCATATTGGTGAATTTAAGGCCAGCAAAGGTTGGTTTGAGAGATTTAAGAATTGTAGTGGCATACACAGTGCAATAAGGCATGGCGAAGCTGAAAAATTCATCCCTCAATAAGTGTTCAATTGTGACGAAACAGGCCTGGTCTGAAAGAAAATGCCAAACAGGACCTACATTACTCAGGAGGAAAAGGCACTCCCAGGACACAAGCCTACAAAAGACAGGCTGACTCTCATGTTTTGTTGTAATGCTAGTGGGGATTGTAAAGTGAAGTCTTTACTGGTGTATCACTCTGAAAATCCCAGAGTGTTCAAGAAAAACTGTCTCATCACTCATCAATAAAGGTAAATGTCATTTTTAACATTTATTTATGTAGTTATTGTGCATGTCTTGTTTTCTTTGTAAGGAAATTATTTCATAAAAAAAAAAAAAATTTAAACACTTTCGGCTGTCTGGAACAGATTAATTGGATTTCCATTATTTCTTACGAGGAAAATTAACTCGGCTAACAATGAGCTTTCAGGAACTGATTAATATCGTTAGGCGAGGGTCCACTGTACAACCATAGATACTATACGAAAATAGACCACAAAGTCAGCATTTTAATTAATTAATTAAAAAAAAAAAAAAAAAGGGTCAGTTTTTTTCCTCATTATGCAGCGTGCTGCAGGAATTTTTTATATGGTGCACACTGACCACACAGACCTACATGTGGGCCTACCAGCTTTCTCCTGCTTGATCTGAAGCCGCTAGAATTTATGAGTATATATATACGTCAAACAGTACCTCGTAATACGTATATATACAACTGGTTAAGTAACCACTTTGAGTGGGTACTTCTACCCTCACAACCCAAGTTGTTGCTGCTAGTGGCCCACAAGCCTACATAACCATCACAGTCTGGCTGATCTGGCACTTGTTGGAGGCAGCAATGCAACTAGTGGTGCCTTACAGTAATGTCAAGACATATCCTAGCATAAGATAAGCAGTAGCATGTAGAGAGCATGTACTAGCCTATATTGATGCAGGTTGAGGCACTGACTACACACAGCAGGGATTCATGGTACAATAATATTTAACACCTCCCAACCTTCTATAATGAAAAAATAATAGGAATGAGAAAAATGTAAAAGATGACAAAGATAATGAGAAAAAGAATAAACAATATTGATGAGAAAAACAAATAAAAAAAGAATAAGAATGAATTAATGAGAGCATAAATCTGAAAATGATTAAGGAGAGAGAAAGCGAAAGTATTTATTTATTTTTTATTATCACACTGGCCGATTCCCACCAAGGCAGGGTGGCCCGAAAAAGAAAAACGAGTGATATAAAATAAAGAAAGGAGAATAAAGACTGGAGACACATGGAGGAACTCTCTCAAAGCTCTTACCTTAGCAGGACTTCTGTTAAAGTAATAAGGTAAGGGTTTCCTTGGAGACATGGCTGTGCTTCCTTTCACAGGACTCAGTGTGTTAATGAAGACTGAGTGGTTACTGGAGATGCGGCGCCGCGGTGACACTGGTGTGTGTCGCACCACTGGCAGTGGTGACAGCGGTGGAAGCTCACCCTGAAACAACAAATATGAATTATGATTATTATATTCAGAGGGACAGATTGTCTGTATCACTCTTAACCCTTTGACTGTTTCAGGCCCCTTTCTGAAACTGTCATTCTATGTCGCTCAATTTTTGAAAAAAAAAAAAAAATCTTATGAAATGATAGAGAATCTTTTCCCAATGGTAATGACACCAAAAGTTCGAAATTTGGTCGAAAACTCATGAAATTATACTCCCGTGAAGTTAGCGGTCTCGGCGGCATATGCGTATCGGCGATTTCGCCGACATTGAGCCCTACTTTCAGCCAATTCCATTGTTCCAGTTGACCAAACTCAGCTATTTCTTTAGAACTCCATTTTATCTATCAGCTGAGTACAAGAAACCTCCCATTTACTAATTTGTACTACCCAATATGGTGGTCAGAAATTGGCAATTTGGCCAATTTCACGCAAATTAAAAAAGATGCCAATTTCAAAATAGGGTCCAGAATAAACAAGGTAGACATTCGTGGCACTAAAATAACATATGCTCTGTTCATTAGTCACATCTCTAGGCCCCTCTTATATTATTATTGCTTTCTATTTTGATTTTTTATTCATACAAAAAAATACAAAATTTACTGTTATGCAGACTACTGCATTATTGTAAAAATGGTATAAATAATATCAGTGCACTAGTGAAAGAATATTAGACTCCCCAGTTGACGTGTATTGGACGTGTGGTGTGATTTATTTACTCCTGAACATTGGTAAAAATCGAACATTTCCGCTACTTTGAGCTCAGTTTCAAGATCGTTTTCATCGTCAAAGTAATGAAAATCATCTCTATTTCTGTAATATGTTTTCCATTTTATCACCCAAGACCATGAAAACGCGAATACAACGATAAATACTATACGAAAATACACCTCAAATTCGGCGATTTATTCCAAAAAAACGATCAGTTTTTTTTCTCATTACGCAATGTGTGCTGCAGGATTTTTTTTATGTGGTGCACACTGACCACACAGACCCATTCTCTCACATGTGGGTCTACCAGCTTTCTCCCGCTTGATTTGAAGCCGCTAGAATTATTGAGTATATATACGTCAGAAACATTGGCTCGTAAGACGTATTTATACGTCGAAAACAGTCAAAGGGTTAAAGAGCCATACAGTGCTTTTATGACAGCCATAAAGTACCTGTACGACTCTTACAGGGTCATACAGAATTAGGAATTGTCAAAAAGATTTGGTTAGTATTAACCTTCATAATAAAGAATAGCCTGAAAGATCTGGCAAATAACCATCAGGGTTGTATTTTTTCTTATGAAATGATAATCTTTTTCCAAAGGTAATGAAAGCAAAATTATGAAATTTAATGGAAATCTCACGGAATCATGCTCTTACAAAATTAGCTGTCTAGGCGATACTTACGAATTGGCTATTACACCCACTTTGACCCCTATTTTCGGCCAATTCCATTGTTCCAGTCAACCAAACTCTTAGCTATTTCACTAGAACTCAATTTGTTCTATCGATCGAGTGCAAGAAACCACCAATTTACCGATTTCAATTACCTAATAGTGAAAAAAATTGGCAATTTGGCCAATTTCATGCACAATTCAAGCAAGGCCAATTTCAAAATAGGGTCCAGATTTAACAACACAAACATTTCTAGCACTAAAATAACATTTTCTCTATTCATTAGTCACGTCTCCAGGCCCCTCTCATATTACACTTCCTTTCCATTTTGAATTTTTATTCACAAAAAATAGATGATTTACTGTTAAGCAGACTACTGCATTATTGTAAAAATGGTATAAAAAATATCAGCACATTTGTGAAAGCATATTAGACCCACCAATTGACGTGCACTGGATGTGTGACTATTTGTTTACTCTTGAACATCGGCAAAAATCAAATATTTCCACTACTTTGAGCTCGATTTCTAGGTACTTTTAGTCTGTAAACAATTCAAAATCATCTACTTCTGTAATATATCTTCCATTCTCTCAAATGAGACCAAGAAAACGAGAATACGACCATACGAAAATACACCGCAAAATCAGTTTTAAACGAAAAACACGGTCGGAATTTTTTTTCTCATTATGCACTGTATGCTGCAGGATTTTTTTTATACTGCACACACTGAGTATGCGTTCTCATTCTCTTATATGTAGGTCTACCAGCTTTCTCCTGCTAGATTTGAAACCGCTAGAATTTTGGCTTAATATTATGGCACCAACACTGGCTTGCAAGCCGTAATATTATGGCACCGACAGTGAAAGCGTTAAGCCAGGTTTCAGTAAGAATAATACAGGAGAAGTTCGTCTTTAATGAAACTAGGAGTGCCAGGTCATCATAGTGGTTACTTAGGGATCTAATACTGTAATTCAAAACTACAATATTTCTGGCATTGCTGAGGACAGTACTGGCTTTTGTTGCTGTGCAGTAAAATGTTTACTGGGATTTAGATTATGAAGATTCAGTTCAAGGTCAATGTCAGCACTGAGCATTTAGGGTTAACTGGTAAATACTATTTAAATGATTATGAATTGCAGAAGGGTGATAAGAGGTAATAATAATGTCTAATAAGGGAGTTATTGAACAACAATGGTGTAAGTGTATACTGTTCCAATAGACTGTAGATGCTAACAAACATAGCGACATAGTAGCAATGAAATATAATGAACGATCAAGACTATATACATAGCGCCTAACTTATTCCACTAATGCTATTATATACTGTATACAGTAGACAGTAAAAAAATGTTATAATCATCAGCACCTTACTTTGAATTGTTATTGTACTATTATAGACTGCACACAATACAGTAAAAAATGTACACACAGTGGACCCTTCTTTTTCGTAATTAATTCGTTCCAGAGAGTGACTATTATCAATATAGATGATTTGTGAATCCATTTTCCCCATAAGAAATAATGTAAATCCAATTCGTTCCAGACACCCAAAAGTATCAAAAAAATTTTTTTTGCCTTAAAAATAGATTTACATGCACAGAAGAATGAACATTCAACATGATAGTTACCTTTATTGAAGGTTGTCGTTGATGGATGGAAGACAGGGAGGAGGAGAGAGGGAAGAGAGGCTATTGTTTGGAAGGGGAATCCCCCTCCATAAGGACTCTAGGTCACTTCCGTAGCTTAAATATAGATTTACATGCAGAAAAGAATGCCAATTAAATGAAAAGCACTAATAAAATGTATAAATCAACATTTAACATCACACCTTTACTGAAGACTCTTGTTGGTGTAAGGCAGACAGGGCAGAGGGAGGGGAGGGGAGTTTATTGTTGGAGAATATGACACTAATATCAACTACGGCTTATTTATCTATCACAATTCAACTAATATGACATAATAAACAATATTAATAACAGAAACATGGAATGTACTCTAGAATGAATAAGTCATTATGTATGTCACGACTAGTGTTGTGTTGAGTGTATAAGGGCAAGTGAGCATAAACTGTACATAATGGTGGTGAAGCAGCAGCTGAGGTGGTGGTGTTTTCTGTAGCCCTACATAACTCCAACAACATTGGAGTTAGTAGAATCGCTGAATCACTGAAGAAGGCATCCTCTACCACCATCACTACCACCTTCCACAACTATCATAACTGCTACCACCATCACAATCACTACCACTGTCTACCACTATCACAACTGCTAGCACCCTCTACCACCATCACAACCACTACCATCACTACCACCATCACAACCACTACCATCACTACCACCATCACAACCACTACTATCACTACCACCATCACAACCACTACCACCATCACAACCACTACCATCACTACCACCATCACAACCACTACTGCCCTCTACAACCATCACAACCACTACTATCACAACCACCCTCTACCACTATCAAAAACTACCACCATCACAACCACTACCACCCTCTACCATCACAACCACTACTGCCCTCAACCATCATCACAACCACTACCACTATCACAACTGCTAAAACCCTCTGCCACTATCACAACTGCTACCACCCTCTACCACTATCACAACTGCTATCACCCTCAACCACTATCACAACTACTACTACCACCACCACTTTCGTATTTTTCTACAAACTTTTTCTTAAATTATGTGTGTTTCTCGCTTTCTTTGGAGCCATGGTGGCTTATTGGTTTACTTAGCAGATGCAAGCACTAAAAGAAATGGAATATTATAAAATGTATTGCATGAAGTCATGGGAACATCCTCACTTACTGATAAACAATGGCACACTGGCTGGGAATGGAATGTGAGGCTGATTGGGGGCCGTGCATACGTGTCCGAGACAAACGATTATTTGCGAGTCAAACTACGATTTTCAAGTCAATGTTATGACGAAAAAAGTTACGATTTTCGAAAATTACGACTTTCTAGCCTTACGAAAAACGAGGGTCCACTGTGGTTCTATACTAATAGAGGATGGTAAAAGATAGTTACAAATACGTACAGTGAAACCTTGGCTTACGAAGGCTCCATGCAAATTTTTCAGGATACAAATCATTCGGTCGATTTTTTGCTTCTGGATATGAACGAAATTTCAGGATGCGTACTTCCCTCTCATGGGAGGTTCCTTAAATAAAATATTTATTTCTTTGCAGAAGTTGCAGTGTGTGTTTACATACATTATTATTGGGGCAAAGAAAGCCAATAACATTCCGAGGCATTTCAGGTAGACTTAACCCTTTCAGGGTTGACAGGCCCTCTCCCAAACTTGTTCTGAGGGTCGAAAAATTTTGAAAAGAAATTCTTATGAAATGATAGAGCATATTTTTGCAGGTATAAAACGCAAAAAAAAAAAAATTGTGATCAATACTTACCGAGATATGGAGGCTTGAAGTTGACAGAAAGTGAGCTCAATTTCAAATTATTTTCAATACTAAAACCAATCAAAACCATCTCTACTTCTGTAATATATCTTCCATTCTATCAAATGAGACCAAGAAACCGTGAATATATCTGTAAAAACCATACAAAAATACACAGCAAAGTATCCATTTTAATGCAAAAAACACTGTTGTAGTTTTTTCTCATTATGCACTGCGTGCTGCATTTGTTTTATATGGTGCACACTTACCACATATATGGTGCACACTTACCACATATATGGTGCACACTTACCACATATATGGTGCACACTTACCACATATATGGTGCACACTTACCACATATATGGTGCACACTTACCACATATATGGTGCACACTTACCACATATATGGTGCACACTTACCACATATATGGTGCACACTTACCACATATATGGTGCACACTTACCACATATATGGTGCACACTTACCACATATATGGTGCACACTTACCACATATATGCATTCCTCAAATCTAGGCCCAAATTTACTGCTCACAGTTTATCTGAGCAAGTTGACCTCGTGTAGTACTATGGCATGGACCCTGGCTTCAAAGCTGTACAACTATGGGACAGACCCTCAAGGGGTTAAACAGAGGAGAGCACTAAATTTGTATGGGATCATATAATGCCTGTGAAATGGGAGGAATTAAAATTCAATCCAAGCAAGGTGAAGATAAGTCCAGTTCCTTGGATCAAGTGTACTATACTATTTTGAGTGTAGTACAGAGTGACAGCACCACAGTGAGTAGCATGGAGTGACAGCACCACAGTGTGTAGCATGGAGTGACACCACCACACTGTGTAGCATGGAGTGACACCACCACTGTGTAGCATGGAATGACTGCATCACAGTATGTAGCATGGAGTGACCACATCACGTGACAAAAATGGCACGAACATACTCAAAAATAAATAACTTGTGTATTGTACCAACATACTCCATTAAATATTTCAACCTTCTTCAAAGATACATCAGTGTTGAAATTTTGAAGCTATCAGAGGAACCAGTTTGCACCTATCACACAAAAAAAATTGGGAATGGCTTATGTAGCATTGTGCAGAATGCGGCCATGGAAATGGTACCATAAATCTCGCCCAAGATACATTATACAAGCACTGAAGATAAGATAAGATAAGATTTCATTCGGATTTTTAACCCCGGAGGGTTAGCCACCCAGGATAACCCAAGAAAGTCAGTGCGTCATCGAGGACTGTCTAACTTATTTCCATTGGGGTCCTTAATCTTGTCCCCCAGGATGCAACCCACACCAGTCGACTAACACCCAGGTACCTATTTGCTGCTAGGTGAACAGGACAACAGGTGTAAGGAAACGTGTCAAATGTTTCCACCCGCCGGGAATCGAACCCGGGCCCTCCATGTGTGAAGCGGGAGCTTTAGCCACCAGACCACCGGGTCACTAATTTGAAGCCAAGTGAATAAGTCATTCTCAAGTATAGAAAATTTGTGAGAAAGCAACAAAAATGTTGCCAGGAATGTTTATAAATAAATCTCCCCTCATTAATTGTAATAACACCAAAAAAAAATTTTTTTTTTTTTAGTTTACTTTTCTCATTTACAATGCAGCCTCTCCTCACTTAATGACAAATCTGTTCCTAAGACCAAGTCTGTAAAATTCGTCGCTAAGTGAGGAGCATACCATCTTCGATACTGTTTTAATGTCACCTTTTCACCATTTATAACATTTCTGGTATATTTTTAAATGTTTATACAGCAGTGTACTGTATACTGTAATAAACAGAATAGGGGAAATCAGCTCTAATATACATTACTTAGGTATGCATACTGGTCAGAGAGCCTGTCGTAAGTCTGAGTCATTGGTAAACGAGTATGTTGCTAAGTGAGGAGAGGCTGTATTAAAAATTCTCTACAATCCTGTAATAAAAAATCATTGATTTTTTTTTTAAATCTAATTTGATAAAAACTGGCACCCACAAAGCCCAAAATTAATACAAAAATACTGCCTATTACGATAAACCAGAATTTAGGGTCTGAAGCTGATCTGGAGATGCATTCTCTAGTTCTTTACTATTTTAACTGAAACACTAGGTCAGAGGCTAGTGATTCTCATTATGTACTGTGGAGCAAGATTTTCTTATACACAGTCCACACCCCCATTACAGTCCCACTTAGTGCTCACACTGTGCACACCTACCTCAGTCCCACTTAGTGCTCACACTGTGCACATCTACCTCAGTCCCACTTAGTGGCCACAGCATACCTGAGGGCACTGAGTAAGCTATAGACTTACACAAGTAAGACTGGCTTCAATAATGTTTATCTATGTGAGAGACAGTGAGAGGGTTAACTCCTACTGAGAGGACCACTCTACATTTTATGGTCAGTAAGTTTTAAAAACTATTACATGAAGTGCATTAAATCAGGCGGTAATTTTTTTTTTTTTAACATGTCAGCCGCTTCCCATCAAGGCAGGGCGACCCAAAAAGAAAGAAAAACCCAAAGAAAGAAAAAACTTTTGCCATTCAACACTTTCACCAACACTTATACAGAATCACTGTCATTGCAGAGGTGCTCAGATTCACAGTTTAGCTATCCCTCCAAGCTGCCAATATCCCAAACCCCTCCTTTAAAGTGCAGCCATTGTACCTCCCATTTCCAGGACTCAAGTCTGGCTAACTGGTTTCCCCGAATCCCTTCACAAAATGTTACCCTGCTCACACTCCAACAGCTCATCAGGTCCCAAAACCCATTTGTTGCCATTTACTCTATCTAATATGCTCACACGCTTGCTGCAAGTCCACAAAACCACCTTTACCATCTCCCTCCAACTTTTTCAGGGACAACCCCTACCCCACCTTCCTTCCCTTACAGATTTATATGCTCTACTAGACATTCTTTGTTTCATTCTCTCGAAATGACCAAACCACCTCAACAACCCCTCTTCAGACCTCTGACTAATACTTTTAGTAACTCCACACATCCTAATTTCCACACTACGAATTCTCTGCATAATATTTACACCACACAATGCCCTTAGACACACCATCTCCACTGCTTCCTCACTGCAGCATTTACAACCCATGCTTCGCATCCATGTGCGTTGGTACCACTATACTCTTGTAAATTTCCTTCTTTGCCTCCATGGATCAAGTCTGTCTCCACAAATACCTAAACACACCACTCACCTTTTTTCTTTCATCAATTCTATGGTTAACCCCATCCTTCATTAACCCATCCACTGATAAGTCAACTCCCAAATACCTGAAAATGTTCACTTCCATTCTCCCTCTCCCTAATGTGATATCCAATTTTTCTTTGTCTAAATCATTTGATACCCTCATCACCTCACTCTTATCTATGCTCACTTTCAACTTTTTATCTTTACAGATATTCCCAAACTCATCCACTAACCTTTGCAACTTTTCTTTATAATCTCCCAAAAGTACAGCATCATCAGCAAAAACTAACTGTCAACTCCCATTTGGTATTTGATGTCTATCTTTCTTTTTGGGTCACCCTGCCTCGGTGGGAGACGGCTGACGAAGAAAAAAATCTATATTCACTAAGGTCTTGGTGCCTATGTGCTATATTCACATGCACAAAATTTAAATGTAAAAATAGTAACATGGGTCTCCAAGGGGAAGTGCAGAAGAATTATTTCTTCATAAGCAAAGTGTGTTGAAAGAAGTTATTAAAATGCCAGGAGCAAAGGGCTAGTAACCCCTGCTTCGGTAGATTCCTTAAGGGTACAAAATAAAATTTAACTTTCTAATTTAGTTACCTAGCTAGCTAGTAACAATAACTGTTTAGAAAACAGTGAAAAAGCGCACAAGCTACGATAATACCTCCTGAGCTGCCCGGAACTTGAATGCAAACGCCTTCATTTGTTGCACATAGACTTGGTTATAAAATGATATGAGATCACCTCGTTCCTCGGAATCAAAGCTGGTGGAGGTTCCTGTCATCTGACTGGGAGTAGGCGGTGGTGCACTGCCGCCATGATGACGACTGTCACCTGAAACAATATTCTTGCCTTAGTTTAGTTACCAGGTGAAGGATAAAGCCTCCACCACTATCTGCATTGTATAATCCACTTGGTTTTACCACTTCACAAATTTAAAATAAAAAATCACCTAAAAGACAACAATGTTATAATACATCCTGAAAGTCCCTACCTGCTACCAATTCACTTACATGCTTCAGTGTAAGAATTTGTTCTACACATCCTGCTCACCTTACACCTAATTCTTTCAACAATAACCCTAGACAGGACTCACAGCAATGGCTTTAAATTGGAAAAATTCAGATTCAGGAAGGATATAGGAAAGCACTGGTTTGGTAAGAGTTGTGGACGAGTGGAACAAACTCCTGAGTACCGTCATAGACGCTAAGACGTTGTGTAGTTTTAAAAATGGGTTGGATAAATACATGAGTGGGTGTGAGTTGGACATGACTAGCTTGTGCTACTAGGTAGGATGCACTGCTCCTCCCTTAAGTGACGTGTCTGACCTCACTAAGTCAAGGCATTGGCTTAAGCTGTTACGAGAATTGGAGCTGCCTCGCATGGGCCAGTAGGTCTGTTGCAGTGTTCCTTCTTTCTCATGTTCTTATACACCTTACCTGGTATACTTAGTAGGCTTATTCCCCTATAATTTTTATTCTTTTTTTCTCCTTCCCTTTATGTAAAGGTACTACGTATGCTCTCTGCTAGTTCCTAGGTACCTTCCCCTCTAATACATTTACTGAACAAAAGTACCAACTTCTCCAAAACTACATTCCCCTCTTAACATTTCTGTCATGATCCCATCAATTCCAGCAGCTTTACCCCCTACTCCCCTCCCACTTTCATTCTACCCAATGCTTCATACACTTCCTTCCCCCACACTCACATCTGACTCCTCCTCTTTCCTAAAGGATGTTATGCCTCCCTGGTAAATACATGAAATCACTGCCTCCTGCTCTTCAACATTTATCAATTTTGCAAAATATTTCATCTTCTCAATATCTTTAACTCCCCTATTCTGTTTTTAACTGTCAAATCCATTTGTTTGCTAGGAATAGATACCTCAATGCATCACCCACCTTTTTTTCCTTTCATCAATTCTATGGTTTACCTCATCCTACATATACCCATCCACTGCCTTTTCCACTCCCAAATATCTAAACATTAACATTTATCCTCTTTCTCAAAATATGTATTAAATGTTACCAAACCTCTTTCTATACAAAGTTCAGTTATAAGTCCCCTATTATTATTTACCTCTGACACTCCAAACTTATCTACTACTACCTCCACAACAGTTTTCCCCCCCACTTGAGAACTTATGTCTCCCACCACAATTACTGTCTTGCTAGGTTCAAAACTCCCTAAGCACTCACTCAACATCTTACAAAATCTCTCTCCTTTATATTTCTTTCTTCTTGAGGTGCATAAAAACTTACACATCACATCCGACTCCTATTGTACTCCACATATCCTCTTTTGATGCCATAATTGATCCTTCAACATTATTGCTACTCCGTCCTTAACTCTATTAGAAACCCATGACCAAATCTCATATTTCTCCCCACTGAAACTCTCCAACCACCTTCAACTTTGTTTCATTTAAGAGCCAGGACATCTAGCTTTTTTTTTTCATAATGTCCACAATCATCTCTTATCATCCACACTACAATATACCCATGTACATTCAAATATCCCAACAACAGTTTTCTTCTCATTTTTAATAATTATGTAGGAGAAGGGGTTACTAGACCATTGCTCGTGGCATTTTAGTCGCTTTTTACAACATGCATGACTACAGAGGAAAGATTCTTATTCAAGTTCCTCATGGAGATGAAAGGAAATAAGAACAAGAACTATTAAGAAAAAATAAAAGAAAACTCAGATAAGTGTGTATACACATAGGTGTAAATGCATGTGTAGTGAGACCTAAGTGTAAGTACAGTGGAACCCCAGATTTTGTACTTAATTCGTTCCAGAAGGTCGATCTAAATCCAAAAAGTGTGAAAACTGAAGTAATATTTCCAATAAGAAATAATGTAAATACAATTAATCCGTTTCAGTCACCCAAAAAATACATTTTTTAAAGAATAACTACAGTTTTACATACAAAAAATAATGAGAAATAAATATAAAGCACTAATGAAATGGATAAATGAACATTTAACATCACTTTTACCTTTACTGAAGACTCTTGTTGGCGTATGGAGGGAGGAGTGTGTTTGGAGACAGGACAAAATACTTAAATGTGATGCTAATATCAACTCTATGGCTTATTTATCTATCACAATTTATCTAATATGACAAACAATATTAATAACATAGAAACATGATATATAACCTAGAATGAATAAAATATGTCATTATGTATGTGACTAGTGGTGATGGTGTAGGTGTTGTTGTTGGGTTTATCAGCGACACTGACAGCATAAGCCATATAGTGGTGGGCCACCACCACTAAACACACTACTAGTCACACTGAAACACCACTATTTACACTGAAACAATGTACGTAATTTATAAAAAAAATATTGTATAAAAGCATAATAGAGAATGTAAAGAAATAAAGTGGTTATTGAGATGCTGTCAGAGGTTTAGGGTGGTGGAAGCTACACAGGGTGGCATATGTTGTCAGTGGCCCTATATACCTCCAACAACAGTGGAAGATTTAGTTTCATGTCATCCTTTTTCTATCACTTAATCACTTAACCCTTTCAGGGTTTCGGCCATACTAGTACGGCTTACGCGCCAGGGTCCTTGACATACTAGTACGCATAAATTCTAACACCCTCAAATCTAGTGAGAGAAAGCTGGTAGGCCTACATATGAAAGAATGGGTCTATGTGGTCAGTGTGCGTGGTATAAAAAAATCCTGCAGCACACAGTAAGTAATGAGAAAAAAAAAAATTTGACCGTGTTTTTGGATTAAAACAGCGACTTTGCACTGTATTTTCGTATGGTATTTATTGTTGTATTCTAGTTTTCCTGGTCTCGTTTTGTAGAATGAAAGACATCTTACAGAAATTGAGATGATTTTGACTGGTTTTACAAAGAAAAGTACCTTGAAATTGAGCTCAAAGTAGCAGAAATGTTTGAGTTTTACCAAAGTTCAAAAGTAAACAGATCATGCTATGCGTCCAATACACGTCAACTGGCGAGTCTAATATTCTTTCACAAGTGCACTGATATTATTTATGCCATTTCTACACTAATGCAGTAGTCTGCATAACAGTAAATCTTCTATTTTTTTGTGAGAATAAAAATTCAAAGTGGAAAGCAAAGGAATGTAAGAGGGGCCTGGGGACATGACTAATGAACAGAGGAAATGTTATTTTAGTGCCAGGAATGTCTTTCTTTTGTATTCTGGACCCTATTAGGAAATTGGCATCTTTTGAAATTTGTGTGAAATTGGCAAAATTGCTAAATTCTGATCACTGTATTGGATAGTTGAAATCGGGAAATGGGTAGTTTCTTGTACTCATTTGATAGAAAAAATGGAGTTCTAGCGAAATAGTTATGATTTTTGTCGACAAGTACACTGGAATTGGCTGAAAATAGGGCTCAAAGTGGGCAAAAATCGCCGATGCGTAAACCATCGTCGAGACCGCTAACTTCGCGAAAGCATAATTCCGTAAGTTTTCCATCAAATTTCATACTTTTTGTGTCATTATGATCGGGAAAAGATTCTCTCTTTTCATAAGAAAAAATAATTTTTTCTTTTTTGAAATTTGGCCGACCCTGAGAACAAGTCTCTGAGAGGGCCTGTCGACCTTGAAAGAGTTAAAGCTCCCTAGAGCGATAAAATGCATATACAGCACACTCAGGTGTGTTTTTTTTTTTTTTTTTTTTTTTTTACACGTCAGTCATTTCCCACTGAGGCAGTGTGACCCAAAAGTTAAGAAAAACAGAAGAGAGAAAATTTTCATCATTCATCAGTTTCACCATCACTAATACGTAATCACTATTTTTGCAGAGGCACTCATATGACAGTTTAGATGTCACTCCAAACACCCAATATCCTAAACCCCACCGGTTTCCCTGAATCCTTTCACAAAATATTACCCTGCTCACACTCCAACAGCTCATCAGGTCCCAAAACCCATTTGTTTCCATTCGTTTCTATCTAACACGCTCATGCACGCTTGCTGGAAGTCTAAGCCCCTCATCCACAAAACCTCCTTTACCCCGTCCCTCCAACCTTTCCTAGGATGACCCCTACCCAGTCTTCCTTCCCCTACAGATTTATCCGCTCTCCATTATTATTATTATAATCAAAAAGAAGCGCTAAGCCACAAGGGCTATACAGCGCTGCAGGGTAGGGAAGGAAGCAAGGGAATTGGATGGCAGAAGGGAGGGGGGATGATCCGCAGGTTACAGAAAACAGCGGGGCAGGGGATAGTACGGGGGTAGAGGGTAGCAAGAGATACAAGTAGAAAGGGCTGAAAGTATCAGAATTTGTGAAGTAAGTCAGTCGTTGTCAAAAAGTCAATGAGAGAGTCCGGATGAAAGGTGGGTCCATCAGCGAGAAGGGAAGGTAAAGAGAGAGCAGCGGGGCGAAGACGACGACAGAGGTAAATTCTGCGTGCTCGTTGATAAAGTGGGCAGTCCAACAGAATGTGGCTGACTGATAATGGAGCTTGGCAATTCTCACAGAGAGGAGCAAGACGCCTCTCCATGAGATATCCATGAGTAAGACGAGTATGGCCAATGCGAAGACGGGAGAGAGTAGTCTCCCAACCTCGACACTGGTGATAAGAAGACGGCCAGTAACCTATACTCGGTTTAATAGACTGAAGTTTGTTGCCGAGCATAGTAGACCAACGTTGTTGCCAACGGGTGTGAAGGTGGGAAGATATTACAGCAAAATAGTCCGTACATGGAATACCTCTATAAGAAACTGGTAGGTCATGTACTGCTGACCGCGCAGCAGTGTCTGCCTGTTCATTGCCCTGTACGTCAACATGACCAGGGACCCAACAAAAAACAATATCTTTATGCTTAGTAAAGATGCGGCGTAGCCAAAGTTGGATACGGAGGACTAAGGGGTGAGGTGTATCAAATTTTTGTATAGCCTGTAAAGCACTAAGGGAGTCTGAGACAACCACAAATGATGACACAGGCATAGATGCAATACGGATAAGTGCTGTAAGGATGGCATATAATTCAGCAGTAAAAATACTAGCTGAAGATAGTAAATGCCCTTGTACGACGCTGTCCGGAAACACTGCTGCGAATCCTACGCCGTCAGAAGACTTAGAGCCATCTGTGTACACAGCAATGGCATGAGAATGAGAGTGAAAGTGGTCAAGAAAAAGAGAGCGGGAAGCGACCGTAGACAGTTGGGCTTTCGAGCAAGGGAGGGAGAAAGAACAGACTCGAACAGCTGGAACTTCCCAGGGGGGTAGGGAAAAGTGAGATGCTACATGTACATAGAAAGGTGGTAGTTGAAGAGAAGACAAGAGCGAATGAAGGCGAAGAGAGAAGGGACGGAGTAAGCAGGGGCGGCGAACAAATAAAGAATGTCTACTAATATCAGTGACCATTCTATAAATGGAAGGATTGCGGAGATCATGAGAGCGTACATAGTAGCGCAGGCAATGGGCATCACGGCGATCGGATAAGGATGGAACGTTCGCTTCTGCATAGAGGCTTTCGACAGGGGAAGAGCGAAAAGCACCAAGGCATAAACGTAATCCTTGGTGATGAATGGGGTTAAGGCTAGAGAGAGTAGCAGGAGATGCCGCTGAATAGATCTGGTCACCATAATCAAGTTTCGATAAAATAAGGGTGGAATGTAGGTGAAGGAGGGTTCGACGATCAGCTCCCCACGAAAGATGAGCAAGGGTTTTAAGAAGGTTCAGCCGGCTGTGACAAGTTGCCTTCAGAGAGGTAATGTGAGGTTTCCAGGATAACCTACGATCAAAGAGGAGGCCCAGAAACTTGACTGTATCACGTTCAGGGATACGTGAGCCATAGAGGTACAAAGGATGATCAGAGATGACAGAGCGTCTAGTGAAAGTGATTTGGTGGGTTTTAGTGCTGGAAAATTTAAACCCATGTGTGGTGGCCCAATTGGAAACACGGTCGACTGCATGCTGGAGAGAATCTGTAAGGAGGTGACAGTCAGCGCCTGCACAGGCAATAGCGAAGTCATCAACATAGAGTGATGACCAAATATTTGATGGAAGACTAGAGGCCAAATCATTAATAGCAAGGAGAAAAAGTGTTGTGCTCAGAACACATCCCTGGGGGACACCTTCAGCTTGGACAAAGTCCGGGGAGAGCACATTATTAACCCGAACACGGAAATGCCTGTCAGTTAAAAAGTTCTTAAGGAAGGATGGTAGATTGCCTCGAAGGCCTAAGGAGTGGGCTTGGGCTAAAATATTATACCTCCAAGTTGTGTCATATGCCTTCTCAAGGTCAAAAAATATGGCAATAACTGAGTGGTTATTCGCAAAGGCATTACGAACATACGTATCCAAGCGCAGTAAGGGGTCTATGGTAGAACGTCCCTTACGAAAGCCATATTGACGAGTGGAGAGACTGTTGTGTGTCTCTAAATACCACACTAAACGTCTATTTACTAGACGTTCCATTACTTTGCAAACTGCACTGGTAAGAGCAATGGGACGATAGTGGGAGGTTTCATGTCCCGTAGTGCCTGGTTTGCGGAAAGGGAGAACAATGGCGGATTTCCACAGCTGTGGAAGAACTCCTTGTGACCAAATAAGATTGTAAAGGCGTAATAGGACTGCAAGGGCTGACTGATGTAAATGTTGTAGCATACGAATATGAATGTCGTCGGGCCCAGCTGCCGATGATCGACAAGCTGAGAGTGTTGCCTCCAGTTCTTGAAGTGTAAAAGGCACATTATACTGTTCTTCTCTGAGAGAAGAAAAGTCCAAAGGTGCTAACTCTCTGGCAGACTTTGAGGAAAGAAATGAGGGGCATAGATGGAGTCCCTGAGAAATACGGACCAGATGATTGCCAATTTCATTGGCAACATCTAGTGGGTTTGCTATATCAACACCGGCAACCCGCAGAACAGGAGCCGGGTCAGGAGAATATTTACCACTCAGTTTTCGTACTTTTTTCCAGACTGCACTCATAGAGGAAGCAGAGGTGATGGTGGAGACATAATCTCGCCAGCAAGTGCGTTTAGCGTCACGGATGACACGGCGAGCGATCGCACGCTTCTGTTTAAAATCAAGGAGTCGCTCTGTGGTTCTATTGTACCGGTACCTGCCCCATGCAGCGCGTTTCAAACGTACTGCACGAGCACAAGCAGGAGACCACCAAGGCACGCATTTCTGAGAATGCCTGCCCGAAGTTTGGGGTATAGAATGAGAAGCTGCGGTGAAAACGGAGGACGAGAAGAGGTGTAAAAGCTCATCGATGGAGGACGAAGAAGGAACCTCTTTAAAAACAGTCAGGTGTGAGTAAAGGTTCCAATTTGCCCGATTAAATTGCCAGCGTGGGGTGCGAAGAGGTGGCGAATATGAAGGGGAAGTAAGAATGATTGGGAAATGATCACTGTCATGTAAGTCCGGGAGAACAGACCAAGTAAAGTCTAATGCGGCGGAGGAAGAGCAAACTGAGAGATCTATGCAAGAGAGAGTATGAGTCCGAGGATCAAAATGGGTGTGAGTACCTGTATTTAAAACATGGAGGGGGTGGGTGGCAAGAAAAGCCTCTAACTGAATTCCACGGGAATCACAGTGAGACCCTCCCCAGAGGAAATGGTGGGCATTAAAATCACCAAGTAACAGAATCGGTGGCGGTAATGACGAAACAAGGAAGGCAAAATCCGGAATAGATAATGCCCGAGAAGGAGAGAGATATAAAGAACAGAGCGTATACCACCTATGTAAGTGGATACGGGCTGCTGTGTAATGCAGCGAAGTATGAATAAATAGCTGATGGTACGGAATATCAGTGCGGAGAAGAAGGGCACTTTCATTAAAGGTCCCATCAGGAAAAGGATCTGAAGAATACAATAAATTATAGCCTGAGATGTGAGAAATAACAGCAGAGTGTAATTTTGGTTCCTGTAAGCAAACACCAACAGGGGCAAACTGGGAGAGTAACATCTGAAGCTCACCCCGATTACCCCTGAGGCCGCGTATATTCCACTGTAAAAAGGCCATGATTGGCAATGATAAAGATACTTGAAATCCGCAGGTAAGGGTTCCTACGGACTAGAAGGGTTAGAAAAGTCCACATGCGGAGGCAGTGGAAAATGTTCAAGCAGCGAAGGAACGGTGCGCTGTGAAGAAAGGAGTTGCGCAGATGGAGCAGAGGAGAGAGAAAGAGCGGAAGGTGGATCAGTGTCCATTGATGGTTTGGTCTCTGCAATATATTCAGAGATTGCTTCAAGTGTTTCGGAATTCAAAGATGTCGTATGGGAGACAATATTGGGAATGGTAGGGGGAGGATGAGTAAAGATTGGAACTGTATTGGACTGTACCAAGGTAGGGGGGGGCGAAAGGGTGGAGGGAACTGGAGAAGCGTGGCAGGGGACAGAAGAGACAGGAACCTGGGAGGTGGCAGAAGAGGAAGAAACTTGGGAGGGAACAGGGGAGGAAGGTACATTACGAGGAGGAGGGTGAACCTCTGCACTTGTAACTGAGCCAGTGAGAGGGGAAGAACTAGGGACAGAGACAGGGAGGGTAAAATGAGGAGGTGGAAGATGGGTAGGAGGTGTTACCGGACCTTTTTTTGACTTTTGAGAAGTAGAGGGACGATTGGGAAGAGGTGTCGTACGAGGTCTCGTCGATACTGAGGCTTGTAAGAGAGAACTCGAAGAAGCGAGATTAGACTGAGGCGTTGAAGTAGGGACGTCTGAGCCGAGGACAGCAAAAGGATTAGATACAGGAGTGATTATGGGAGAGGTAACCACAGAGGTGGGTGTAGAAGATGGGATACCAGAAGTGGGGGGACGTTTTGAAACACGGGAATAAGGAACACGTGGGAGTCTCCCTTGGAGGCGGAGATGAGAAACTGCCATGGCATAAGGGAGACCTTCTGTCTCTTTGAGGTAACGGATTTCCCGCTCGTTTAAATAGACCTGACAACGGCGAGAGTACGAAGGGTGAGCCTCATGACAGTTAAGGCAAGAGGGAGATCGATTGCAAGACGTATTAGAATGGTCATCGGCACCACAGACTGGGCATTCGGCGATAGATCTGCAATATTTCGCTGGATGGCCAAATCGCCAGCAATTTCTACACTGTTGTGGTGTAGGGATCACCTTTCGAACTTGTAACCGATGTCCTGCTATATAAACGGAGGATGGGAGTTCTCGGCTGTCAAAAGTTAAACGAGCCACATTGCTAGGGTATCGTCTCCGCCCACGGGCAGGAAGAACGTAAGTGTCTACCTTGAGGATTGGGAGATCTTGGAGTTCCAGCTGTTCTAGAATGTCGGTGCCACATGTCTGGAAATTTTGTTGAACTATGGTATGGGGCAGAATAACGGTACCACTACAAGAATTGAGGGAATGATGTTTTTCAAGGGTGACAGGAATAGTATCTATATGGGAAAGACGAGAGAGCTCACGAGCCTGGGTAGCATTCTGTACGGTAATGATGCGCGTACCGCTCTTAAGAGCATGAAAAGAAATATCTTTACCAACATGGCGTAGGAGTGCCTTGCCAATACTATGGTCAGAAAGATAGGCAGTAGAGGAAGTTGGTCGTAAAGTGAAGAATTTAGTCCACTGTTCAGTCTGAAACTGAGCGTGGAAAGGTAGTGAAGGACGTGTCGATCGTTTCTGAGAAGAACGAGAAGGTGAAGGTGGAGAAGTATCATCAGCAGGCAATTGTCGTTGACGTTTAGGCGTGGGACCAGAGTTGGTCCGACGTGGAACGGGTCGGCGATTTGAAAATTGCCGCACCGTAGAGGGAGAGGCCGGAAGCATAGTCAGAGGAGAGCGAAGGTCTGATAAATCGAAGGAGTCAGTCGAGGCCTCAGTACCTGAAGCGGGTGAGGAAACAGCACCGGCAATAGGTACAGAGGCATGAGGAATGTCTGAAGAGTGGTCCAAAGACGAGGCGGGGTCAGAACGGGGTGCGGTATCAAGAAGGGGCCCGGGGGTACCAGGTTCATGGACTAGGGCTGCCATGGTTAGGTTACTTCTTTCTTTTTGTTTTTAAGAAAAAAAAAGAAAGAAGAAAAGAAAATAAAAATAAAAAAAAAGAAAAAAAAAAGGGGGGACCGGGGAGGGATAGTTCCTAGGAGGAATGAAAGGGCCAGAAATCTCCCTCCGCGCCCAAGAGGACTCGACACCGCTAGTAGCGCAGATGCAGCATGGAACCCGTGCCATACCCTACCCTTCATGCCAGTAAACCAGCAATCTGGGATAGCAACCTCACATCTGCCGAGCTACCTCGGTGGACAAAAGAGAGGGCGGCCGGATATCCGCCACAAAGCATACCTCCTTCAGCCACCACCCCCGGAATCCGAAAGGTGGCTTCCAGAGATACACCCGTCGCCCAAAAGACACCCAAAGCTACTCCGGGATACCGGAGAGGGATCGGGACATCCCTAGGCAATCCAGATTCCACGGCAAACTACGCCACCGCCAAGAAACCTCAACGGAATGGGATGGACCCCGGTGTCCTTTCCCCCACCTAGGAACTAGCGCGCCTGTGGGAGAAATCCCAAAGGACAAAAAGAGGAAGGGCAAAAGGGAGGAGTGGGGAGGAGGAGGAGGAAAGGAAAAAGGGGAGGATGGGGAGGATGGGATAGGGGAGGGGAGATTGGGGGGTAATTAGGTTCGGTCTGAGGAAGAAGACCGATAGGTCTAATTCCTCAGACCAAGAGCCTCTTCACCACGCCAAGGAGCCCCCCTTGAAGAGGATCCGCTCTCCAAATCATTCTACTTTGTTCCATCCTCTCTAAATGACCAAACCACCTCAACAACCTCTGTTCCGCCCTCTTATTATTATTTTTAGTAACTCCACACCACCTAATTTCCACACTACAAATTCTCTGTACAATATTTATACCACATATTGTAATTGTTTTACATGATGGTAAGATTGCTGGTGTCTTTTGTCCGTCTCATAAATATGCAAGATTACAGGTACGTCTTGCTACTTCTACTTACACTTAGGTCACACTAAACATACATGTACACGTTTATTTATACACACTCGTCTGAGTTTATTTTGATTTTATCTTGGCTCTTGTTCTTATTACTTTTCCTTTTATATCCATGGGGAAGTGGAATAAGAATCTTTCCTCCGTAAGCCATGCATGTTGTAAAAGTCAACTAAAATGCCGGGAACAATGGGCTAGTAAACCCCTTTTCCTGTAATAATTACTAAAAAGAATACGAAGAAAATTGTCAAAGTGGGAAGTCTGAATGTGCGTGGATGTTGTGCAAATGATAAGAAAGAGATGATTGTGGATGTTATGAATGAGAAGCTGGATGTCCTGGCTTTAAGTGAAACAAAGATGAAGGGGGTAGGAGAGTTTCAGTGGAGAGGAATAAATGGGATTAGGTCAGGGGTTTCAAATAGAGCTAAAGAAGGAGTAGCAATAATGTTGAAGGATAAGCTATGGCAGGAAAAGAGGGGCTATAAATGTATTAATTCAAGGATTATGTGGAGTAAAATAAAGGTTGGATGTGTGAAGTGGGTTATAGTAAGCGTATATGCACCTGGGGAAGAGAGAAGTGTAAAGGAGAGAGAGAGATTTTGGGGGAAGAGAGAAGTGTAAAGGAGAGAGAGAGATTTTGGGAAATGTTGAGTGAATTGCTGGGGAGTTTTGAACCAAGTGTGAGAGTACTTGCGGTTGGGGATTTCAATGCTAAAGTGGGTAAAAATGTTGTGGAGGGAGTAGTAGGTACATTTGGGGTGCCAGGGGTAAATGAAAATGGGGAGCCTTAAATTGAGCTACGTGTAGAAAGAGGTTTGGTAATAAGTAATACATATTTTATGAAAAAGAGGATAAATAAATATAAAAGGTATGATATAGCACGTATGAAAGTAGTTTGTTAGATTATGTATTGGTGGATCAAAGATTGATGGGTAGGCTCCAGGATGTACATGTTTATAGAGGGGCAACTGATATCGGATTATCATCTAGTTGTAGCTACAGTTAGAGTAAGAGGTGGATGGGATAAGAGGAAAATGGCAACAAGTAAGAGTTGGTAGAATTACTGTCCTTTTACTTTACAAAAGTAAGAGGGAGGTGAAAGTGTATAAACTAAGGGAGGAGGAAGTTCGGGTAAAATATAAGCAACTATTGGCAGAAAGCCGCCCTGCCAAGTGAGTAAAACGAAAGCCTGTAATTGTTTTACATGATCAATCAATCAAATCAAAGTTTATTCTCTATAAAGATTACAATGCGGGGTTTACAGATTTTGGTTATAGTGTGGTTTACATGTAATAAAATACTAATTACAGAGGGGGCCACTAGAACACCTAGCATGGCTAGGCATTTTGGGTAAACTTAGATTAATTCTTAACCCTAAATTATTACAAATTGTGGAGTAAGTTGACTAAATACTAAGTGACTAAATACTAGTTGGTGAGTTTAGCAATGTGAATGCTTTTGTTTTGGCACAATACATAGTTTCTATATTGGAGTATCACAGGCAAACTTATGACAAGTTAGGAATCATTATTTTAAGATTAAGATACGTATTTCTGTGCTTATAGTCAAATGGGTGAGTAAGTGTGAACCACCAGGTGGTTTTTATGTAGTTAGTTGACGGGGTGTATCAGGGAGATAAGATGTTTTCTAACGGTAGTTATGAAGGTGATGAATGTGTCTGCAGTTATAGTTTTCAGGTAGGGTGTTCCAGATTTTAGAGCCTTTGACATACATTGAATTTTTGTAAAGGTTTAGTCGGACACGGGGAATGTTGTAGAGGTGTTTGTGTCTGGTGTTATGCCTTTGGGTCCTGTCACAACTATCAAGAAAGCATTTTAGGTCAAGGTTAATAATGGAATTTAAGGTCCTGTATATGTAGATTGCACAGTAGTAAGTGTGGATGTTCTGAACAGGGAGTAAGTTTAGATCTATGAAGAATGGGGAGGGGGGGCAGAAGTGTTGCCAGGGACAGGATTTAGTGATTATTCTACTGCAGCTTTTTGTCGAGTTATTATTGGCTTTAGGTGTGTTGCTGCAGTTCATCCCCAGCACAAATAGCATAGGTGAGGTATGGATAAATGAGTGAATGGTATAGTGTGAGAAGGGCATTTTGCGGCACGCAGTATCGTATCTTGGAGAGGATCCCAACTGTTTTGGATACTTTTTTTTGGTACGTGTTGGATATGGCTGTTGAAATTCAGGTTGTTGTCGAGGTATAGGCCTAGGAATTTGACCTCATTATGTCTGGCAATTAGAGTGTTGTCGATCTTAATGTTAAGTTGTGCAGCACCTCCTCTGCTACCAAACATAATATAGTAGGTTTTGTCAATGTTAAGTGTAAGTTCAATGGCTGTCATCCAAGTTGATATTTTGATCAGCTCCTCATTAACAATGGTGTTGAGGGTGGCAAGATTAGGGTGAGAGATGACATAAGTCATGTCATCAGCAAATAGAATGGGTTTCCAGGTGTTGGGATACGTTTGGAAGATCATTGATGTAAATGAGGAAGAGCAGGGGTCCAAGGACACTTCCCTGCGGAACTCCAGTATCAAGTGGCTGTGTTGTTGATGCTGTGTCTTTAATGGTGACATACTGAAACCTATTAGTTAGGTAGGATTTGAAATATGCAAGCGCATGGCTTCTTATACCATAATGGTCAAGTTTGTGGAGTAGGATGCCGTAGTCTACTGTGTCGAAAGCTTTTCTTAGGTCAATAAAAATTCCTAGCGGATATTCCTTATTTTCCAATGCTCTGTAAAGCAGATCTAGCATTTTTACAATTGCATCATTAGTGCTTTTATTTTTCCTGAATCCAAATTGGCAGGGGTTGAGTACGTTTTGTGCCGTTATAAATAAATACAGTCTCCTGTGCATGAGTTTCTCTAAGCTTTTGGATAGTAATGGTAAGTTTGATATTAGGATGGTAGGATTGCTGGTGTCCTTTTTTCTGTTTCATAAACATGCAAGATTTCAGGTACGTCTTGCTACTTCTACTTACACTTAGGTCACACTGCACATACATGTACAAGCATATACATACATACCCCTCTGGGTTTTCTTCTATTTTCTTTCTAGTTCTTGCCTATTTCCTCGTATCTCCATGGGGAAGTGGAACAGAATTCTTCCTCCGTAAGCCATGCGCATCATAAGAGGCGACTAAAATGCCGGGAGCAAGGGGCTAGTAACCCTTTCTCCTGTACATACAGTATTACTAAATTTAAAAGGAGAAACTTTCGTTTTTCCTTTTGGGCCACCTCATCTCAGTGGGATACGGCTGGTGCGTTGAAAGAAGAAGGAAAAAGATTGGCAGAAAGGTGGGCTGGTGCAAGTATGAGTAGTGGGGGGTCTGAAGAGGGTTGGAATAATTTTAAAAATGCAGTACTAGAATGTGGGGCAGATGTTTGAGGTTATAGGAGGGTGGGTGCAGGAGGAAAGAGGAGTGATTGGTGGAATGATGAAGTAAAGGGTGTGATAAAAGAGAAAAAGGTAGCTTATGAGAGGTTTTTACAAAGCAGAAGTGTTATAAGAAGAGTAGAGCATATGGAGAGTAAAAGAAAGGTGAAGAGAGTGCAAAAGGAGAGCAGATGATAGAGTGGGAGAGGCACTGTCAAGAAATTTTAATGAAAACAAGAAAAAATTTTGGAGCGAGTTAAACAAGTTAAAAAAGCCTAGGGAACGAATGGATTTGTCAGTTAAAAACAGAGTAGGGGAGTTAGTAGACAGGAAGATGGAGGTATTGGGTAGATGGCGAGAATATTTTGAGGAACTTTTAAATTTCAACGAAGAAAGGGAGGCAGTAATTTCATGCACTGGCCAGAGAGGTATACCATCTTTTAGGAGCGAAGAAGAGCAGGATGCTAGTGTGGGGGAGGTGCGTGAGGCATTACGTAGAATGAAAGGGGGTAAAGCAGCTGGAACTGACAGGATCATGACAGAAATGTTAAAAGCAGGGATGGGGGGGATATAGTGTTGGAGTGGTTGGTATTTTTGTTTAATAAATGTATGAAAAAGGGGAAGGTACCTAGGGATTGGCGAAGAGTGTGCATAGTATCTTTATATAAAGGAAAGGGGGACAAAAGAGACTAAAAATTACAGAGGAATAACTTTACTGAGTTTACCAGGAAAAGTGTCCGGTAGGGTTATTATTGAAAGAATTAGAGGTAAGACAGAATGTAGAATTGCGGATGAGCAAGGAAGTTTTAGAGTGGGTAGGGGATGTGTAGATCAGGTGTTTACATTGAAGCATATATGTAGGGAAGTTTATATTGCATTTATGGATTTAGAAAAGGCATATGATAGAGTGAATGGGAGAGCAATGTGGCAGATGTTGCAAGTACAGTGGATCCCCGCCTTACGATATTAATCCGTTCCTGAGAGCTCATCGTAAGCCAAAATTATCGTTAGCCGAATTAATTTTCCCCATAAGAAATAATGAAAATCAAATTAATCCATTCCCGATGCCCCAAAGTATGAAAATTTTTTTTACCACATGAAATATTAATTTTAATACACACAAACTGAAGAAGACATGCACAATTACTACTCTAAGAATAGAATACATGACACTTACCTTTATTGAAGATCTGGTGATGATTGGTGGGATGGAAGGAGGGGAGTGTGTGGAAGTTATTGTTTAGAAGGGGGAATCCCCTTCCATTAGGACTTGAGGTAGCAAGTCCTTTTCTGGGGTTACTTCCCTTCTTTTAATGCCACTAGGACCAGCTTGAGAGTCACTGGACCTCTGTCGCACAACATATCTGTCCATAGAGCTCTGTACCTCCCGTTCCTATAAGACTTACCTAAAATGGGTCATAACATTGTCATTGTACAGGTTGCCAACACGGCTTGCAGTAGCTGTGTCAGGGTGATTTTCATTCGTAAAGGTTTGCAGTTCAACCCACTTTGCACACATTTCCTTAATCTCTTTTTTCAATTCCATACTAATTCTCGCCCTTTTTACGAGAGGGATTGTACTAGAAGCTTTCTTGGGATCCATGGTGACTTATTTTGCAGTTACAAGCACTAAAAACACGGATAATGTGAAATGTACCGAATGTATGTGTACACCTACCATCTGACATACGACCTGCTCGACATATGACCACTCAACTTACGACTGTTTTTCATGCCAAATTTCTAGTAAATAAACAACTGTTTGTGTTGCACAGAGTGTTTATCTTTAACCTTACAGTATAAAATACAGTACAAACAGCATAAAAAGTAAAGTAAAAAATGAAATACTAAAATAAAACAATAAAATAAAGTCATTACAAAAATGTGATGACATTCAGTAGTAAAGTTCGACTTATGTCCATTTTGACTTACAACCGGTTGGTCAGAACCAAGCTCGGTCATAAGTCGGATGGTAGGTGTTGATGCGACCGCACTGGCTGGCTTGTAAACAATGGCACTGAGGCCACAAGTGGGACGCGTCCTGGACGAATCACGTAAGGCGAGGCAAAATTTTTGCGCTCAAATGCGTCGTATCTCAGATTTAACGTAATGCAATGCGTTCGTAAGGCAGGGGTCCACTGTATGTGGAATAGGTGGTAAGTTACTAAATGCTATAAAAAGTTTTTATGAGGACAGCGAGGCTCAGGTTAGGGTGTGTAGAAGAGAGGGAGACTACTTCCTAGTAAAAGTAGGTCTTAGACAGGCATGTGTAATGTCACCATGGTTGTTTAATATATTTATAGATGGGGTTGTAAAAGAAGTAAATGCTAGGGTGTTTGGGAGAGGGTTGGGATTAAATTATGGGGAATAAAATACTAAATGGGAAGTGACACAGTTACTTTTTGCTGATGATACTGTGCTTATGGGAGATTCTAAAGAAAAGTTGCAAAGGTTAGTGGACGAATTTGAAAGTGTGTAAAGGTAGAAAGTTGAAAGTGTCTTGCGCTAAATTTGACGCCGCTAGAATTTTGGCGTATATCTACGGTTTGGACCCTGAAAGGGTTAATGTGCCTCAGACTGATTATTATTGCATATTATCATTAATATGGCATCTTCAAGACTAATACACCTACCATCCTACTTACGACCGAGCTCGGTTCCAACCAACCAGTCCCAAGTCAAAATGGACACAAGTTGAACCTTAAAAAATTGCCGAAAGGGATACTTAAAATTAAATCAATCTTGTAAAGCAATCATTCTTTTATGTTTGCTGCATTCATTATTATTGACTGGTTTTCACAAAATAGGTGAATAACTTATTTCTGAGATAATAGCTAAAAGGACACTCATACCTGAGTACAGTGGTCCCTCAATCGTCCGGCCTGAAAGTCATCCATTTCAGAAATAGTCCCGTTATTTCGTCTAAACATTGGCTCGCAAATGGTCCGTTAACTTACTAATCATCTTTCGTCCTGGACGCATAGTCACAGCTCTGAGCCGTTCCCAGCCAGTGTGCCATTGTTTACCAGTGAGCGACGGTCCCCTCACGTGTTCATACGAAATATTTCATAATACAGTGGACCCCCGGTTAACGATTTTAATCCGTGCAAGAGGGCTCATCGTTATGCGAAATAATCGTTATGCGAATGAATTTTCCCCATAAGAAATAATGGAAATAAAATTAATCCGTGCAAGACGCCCAAAAGTATGAAAAAATTTTTTTTTTACCACATGAAATGTTAATTTTAATACACACAAACTGAAAAAGGCATGCACAATTAAATGACACTTACTTTTATTGAAGATCTGGTGATGATTGATGGGATGGGAGGAGGGGAGAGCATTATCTTCTTACTGTTTAGAAGGGGAATCCCCTTCCATTACGACTTGAGGTAGCAAGTCCTTTTCCGGGGTTACTTCCCTTCTTCTTTTAATGCCACTAGGACCAGCTTGAGAGTCACTGGACCTCTGTCGCACAACAAATCTGTCCATAGAGCTCTGTACCTCCCGTTCCTTTACGATTTGTCTAAAATGGGCCACAACATTGTCATTGAAATAGTCACCAGCACGGCTTGCAACAGCTGTGTCAGGGTGATTTTCATCTATAAAGGTTTGCAGTTCAACCCACTGTGCACACATTTCCTTAATCTTTGAAGTAGGCACAATGGATTCCACAACTGGCATAGGCTTCTCAGGGTTAGCCCCAAACCCTCAAAATCTTTCTTAATTTCCATACTAATTCTCACCCTTTTTACCACAGGGTTGGCACTAGAAGCTTTCTTGGGGCCCATGGTCACTTATTTTCCAGAAACAGCACCGAAAACACTGTAATAATACGAAATATTCCGAGTGTATGCTTGGATGTTACCGCGGAGGCTGGCTGGTAAACAATGGGACGGCCGGCACATGTGAGGCTGGCTGAGGGCACATTGGACGCGTCTCGGACGAAAATCGGTAAGCGGGTTTTTAATCGGTATGCGCGGCAAAAATTTTGCGATAAAAGTAATCGTTATGCGGAAAAATCGCTATGTGATGCCATCGTTATGCGGGGGTCCACTGTATTCCATTAATTTTAGTGCTTGCAAGTGCTAAATAAGCTACAATGGCTCCAAACCAAGCTCAGAGTGCCAAACCTTTGGTAAAGGTGAGAAATGCAAGTGAATTTAAGAAAAACATCATTGAACAATATGAAAGGAGCAAGAGTTTCAGCAGGAAGAGCAACAGATCGCAGTTCAGAACCTTGCTGCAGAGGAGGAGGAAGGTGGTGCCTTCTTCAGAAATTAAGGAGATTTTTGAAATGTGGGGCAGGATGGAAAGATTTATGGAGAAACATCACCCCGAGTAGGATGTTGCAACATCAGCAACTTTTACAGCGACAGAGTCTTGGCCCATTTTAGGAAAGTTTTAGAGAGAGACCAGAAACAGAGCTCTCTGGACAGTTTTTTTTGCGAGGCAGGACTCCAGTGACTCAAGCTGGTCCTAATGGCATTAAGAAACACAAGAGAAGTAACCCCAGAAAAGCACTTGGTACCTGAGGTGTTGATGGAAGGGGATTCCCCTTCCTAACAGCAACTCAATCTCTCTCCTCCTCCAGTCTTCCAAACACTAAGAAGAATCTCCAATAAAGGTAAGCGTTATGCTGTTAATGTTTCCATTCATCATATGCCACTGTATTGTTTATGTATTACATCTATATTTCATGTAAAAAAAATTTGTTTTAATACTTCTGGGTGACAGGAACAGATTAATTTTTATTTTATTTTATTAACACACTGGCCGATTCCCACCAAGGCAGGGTGGCCCGAAAAAGAAAAACTTTCACCATCATTCACTCCATCACTGTCTTGCCAGAAGGGTGCTTTACACTACAGTTTTTAAACTGCAACATTAACACCCCTCCTTCAGAGTGCAGGCACTGTACTTCCCATCTCCAGGACTCAAGTCCGGCCTGCCGGTTTCCCTGAACCCCTTCATAAATGTTACTTTGCTCACACTCCAACAGCACGTCAAGTATTAAAAACCATTTGTCTCCATTCACTCCTATCAAACACACTCATGCATGCCTGCTGGAAGTCAAAGCCCCTCGCACACAAAACCTCCTTTAACCCCTCCCTCCAACCTTTCCTAGGCCGACCCCTACCCCGCCTTCCTTCCACTACAGACTGATACACTCTTGAAGTCATTCTGTTTCACTCCATTCTCTCTACATGTCCGAACCACCTCAACAACCCTTCCTCAGCCCTCTGGACAACAGTTTTGGCAATCCCGCACCTCCTCCTAACTTCCAAACTACGAATTCTCTGCATTATATTCACACCACACATTGCCCTCAGACATGACATCTCCACTGCCTCCAGCCTTCTCGCTGCAACATTCATCACCCATGCTTCACACCCATACAGGAGTGTTGGTAAAACTATACTCTCATACATTCCCCTCTTTGCTTCCAAGGACAAAGTTCTTTGTCTCCACAGACTCCTAAGTGCACCGCTCACCCTTTTCCCCTCATCAATTCTATGATTCACCTCATCTTTCATAGACCCATCCACTGACACGTCCACTCCCAAATATCTGAATACATTCACCTCCTCCATACTCTCTCCGTCCAATCTGATATCCAATCTTTCATCACCTAATCTTTTTATCCTCATAACCTTATTCTTTCCTGTATTCACTTTCAATTTTCTTCTTTTACATACCCTACCAAATTCATCCACCAACCTCTGCAACTTCTCTTTAGAATCACCCAAGAGCACTGTCTCATCAGCAAAGAGCAACTGTGACAACTCCCACTTTATGTGTGATTCTTTATCTTTTAACTCCACACCTCTTGCCAAGACCCTCGCATTTACTTCTCTTACAACCCCATCTATAAATGTATTGAACAACCACGGTGACATCACACATCCTTGTCTAAGGCCTACTTTTACTGGGAAATCTCCCTCTTTCCTACATACTCTAACTCGAGCCTCACTATCCTCGTAAAAACTCTTCACTGCTTTCAGTAACCTACCTCCTATACCATACATCTGCAACATCTGCCACGTTGCCCCCCTATCCACCCTGTCATACACCTTTTCCAAATCCACAAAAACCTTTTTAGCCTTATCTAAATACTGTTCACTTACATGTTTCACTGTAAACACCTGTTCCACACACACACACCCTACCTTTCCTAAAGCCTCCTTCATCTGCTATTCTATTCTCCATCTTACTCTTAATTCTTTCAATAATAACTACCATACACTTTACCAGGTATACTCAACAGACTTATCCCCCTATAATTTTTGCACTCTTGTCCCCTTTGCCTTTATACAAAGGAACTATGCATGCTCTCTGCCAGTCCCTAGGTACCTTACCCTCTTCCATACATTTACTAAATAATAGCACTAACCACTCCAAAACTAAATCCCCTCCTGCTTTAACATTTCTATCTTTATCCCATCAATCCCGGCTGCCTTACCCACTTTCATTTTACCTACTGCCTCACGAACTTCCTCCACACTCACAACTGGTTCTTCCTCACTCCTACAAGATGTTGTTCCTCCTTGCTCTATACACGAAATCACAGCTTCACTATCTTCATCAACATTCAACAATTCCTCAAAATATTCCCTCCATCTTCCCAATACCTCTAACTCTCCATTTAATAACTCTCCTCTCCTATTTTTAACTGACAAATCCATTTATTCTCTAGGCTTCTTAAACTTGTTAATCTCACTCCAAAACAACTTCTTATTTTCACGAATTGTATTTACATTATTTCTTACGGGGAAAATTGATTCGATAATCGTCTATTTCGATAATAGTCCCACTTACAGGAGCGGATTATGGACGATAATTGAGGGACCACTGTACTTGGGAAATATATTTTTCCTGAAAAAATCCTTTTGTGTGTGTGTGTGTGTGTGTGTGTGTGTGTGTGTGTGTGTCTGTGTGTGTGTGTGTGTCTGTGTGTGTGTGTCTGTGTGTGTGTGTCTGTGTGTGTGTGTGTGTGTGTGTGTCTGTGTGTCTGTGTGTGTGTGTGTCTGTGTGTGTGTGTGTCTGTGTGTCTGTGTGTGTGTGTCTGTGTGTGTGTGTCTGTGTGTGTGTGTGTCTGTGTGTGTGTGTCTGTGTGTGTGTGTCTGTGTGTGTGTGTCTGTGTGTGTGTGTCTGTGTGTGTGTGTCTGTGTGTGTGTGTCTGTGTGTGTGTGTCTGTGTGTGTGTGTCTGTGTGTGTGTGTGTCTGTGTGTGTGTGTGTGTGTGTGTGTGTGTGTGTCTGTGTCTGTGTCTGTGTCTGTGTCTGTGTCTGTGTCTGTGTCTGTGTCTGTGTGTGTCTGTGTCTGTGTCTGTGTGTGTCTGTGTGTGTGTCTGTGTGTGTGTGTGTGTGTCTGTGTGTGTGTGTCTGTGTGTGTGTGTCTGTGTGTGTGTGTCTGTGTGTGTGTCTGTGTGTGTGTCTGTGTGTGTGTGTGTGTGTGTGTGTGTGTGTGTGTGTGTGTGTGTGTGTGTGTGTGTCTGTGTACTCACCTAGTTGTACTCACCTAGTTGAGGTTGCAGGGGTCGAGTCCAAGCTCCTGGCCCCGCCTCTTCACTGGTCGCTACTAGGTCACTCTCCCTGAACCATGAGCTTTATCGTACCTCTGCTTAAAGCTATGTATGGATCCTGCCTCCACTACATCGCTTCCCAAACTATTCCACTTACTGACTACTCTGTGGCTGAAGAAATACTTCCTAACATCCCTGTGATTCATCTGTGTCTTCAGCTTCCAACTGTGTCCCCTTGTTACTGTGTCCAATCTCTGGAACATCCTGTCTTTGTCCACCTTGTCAATTCCTCTCAGTATTTTGTATGTCGTTATCATGTCCCCCCTATCTCTCCTGTCCTCCAGTGTCGTCAGGTTGATTTCCCTTAACCTCTCATTGTAGGACATACCTCTTAGCTCTGGGACTAGTCTTGTTGCAAACCTTTGCACTTTCTCTAGTTTCTTCACGTGCTTGGCTAGGTGTGGGTTCCAAACTGGTGCCGCATACTCCAATATGGGCCTAACGTACACGGTGTACAGGGTCCTGAATGATTCCTTATTAGGATGTCGGAATGCTGTTCTGAGGTTTGCTAGGCGCCCATATGCTGCAGCAGTTATTTGGTTGATGTGCGCTTCAGGAGATGTGCCTGGTGTTATACTCACCCCAAGATCTTTTTCCTTGAGTGAGGTTTGTAGTCTCTGACCCCCTAGACTGTACTCCGTCTGCAGCCTTCTTTGCCCTTCCCCAATCTTCATGACTTTGCACTTGGTGGGATTGAACTCCAGGAGCCAATTGCTGGACCAGGTCTGCAGCCTGTCCAGATCCCTTTGTAGTTCTGCCTGGTCTTCGATCGAGTGAATTCTTCTCATCAACTTCACGTCATCTGCAAACAGGGACACATCAGAGTCTATTCCTTCCGTCATGTCGTTCACAAATACCAGAAACAGCACTGGTCCTAGGACTGACCCCTGCGGGACCCCGCTGGTCACAGGTGCCCACTGACACCTCGCCACGTACCATGACTCGCTGCTGTTTTCCTGACAAGTATTCCCTGATCCATTGTAGTGCCTTCCCTGTTATCCCTGCTTGGTCCTCCAGTTTTTGCACCAATCTCTTGTGTGGAACTGTGTCAAATGCCTTCTTGCAGTCCAAGAAAATGCAATCCACCCACCCCTCTCTCTGTCTTACTGCTGTCACCATGTCATAGAACTCCAGTAGGTTTGTGACACAGGATTTCCTGTCCCTGTGTGTGTGTGTGTGTGTGGCATGCAAAGAGTCGAATAAAGGTTACGTACTCTTTGCATGCCACAGTGTGTGTGTGTGTGTGTGTGTGCGCGCCCTCGTGCTAGATCCATTTTCTTTCATAAGAGTGACGAAAGAAGGGATGATATGCCTTATGGTCAGTGGTGTCCACAATGTCCCTTTCCTAGCTGTGGAGCAGGCCTTCATGTTATGCTAGATAATATTTATTCTGGCATATTTTTTATGTTTCTATGCTACTGATATCTCACCTTGTTAGATCAACTGTGATAGGTAAATAAGCCTTACTGTTGATATTAGCGTAAGAATAAAACATTCTACCAGCTGCTCTCTCTTGCTTGTATCAGCACTTCTACCCGGAAGGTTCCTGATTGGTTCTCTGACTACATTAACTACATAGTACTATGTTACTTTTACTAAATATTTTACTACTGTATATCAACATCACGTTATTGTAATGATTTTATTTTATTATTTTTATATTTCATTTTTTACTTTACTTTTTATGCTGTTAGTACAGTGTCCTAACTTGCGAGTTTTTTGAGATACGAGCTATCCCTGGGTCGATTTTTTGCTCTGAGTTACGAGCCAGCTCCCTCCTCCTCCTCCTCCTTCCCCCTCAACCCAAAACCTGGACACCTCGCTTGTTTATCTATGATTTCATGCTTTAATTCCATGGAAATCATTCTCTTTCTTTTTATTTTTTTTATTATCACACTGGCCGATTCCCACCAAGGCAGGGTGGCCCGAAAAAGAAAAACTTTCACCATCATTCGCTCCATCACTGTCTTGCCAGAAGGGTGCTTTACACTACAGTTTTTAAACTGCAACATTAACACCCCTCCTTCAGAGTGCAGGCACTGTACTTCCCATCTCCAGGACTCAAGTCCGGCCTGCCGGTTTCCCTGAATCCCTTCATAAATGTTACTTTGCTCACACTCCAACAGCACGTCAAGTATTAAAAACCATTTGTCTCCATTCACTCCTATCAAACACGCTCACGCATGCCTGCTGGAAGTCCAAGCCCCTCGCACACAAAACCTCCTTTACCCCCTCCCTCCAACCCTTCCTAGGCCGACCCCTACCCCGCCTTCCTTCCACTACAGACTGATACACTCTTGAAGTCATTCTGTTTCGCTCCATTCTCTCTACATGTCCGAACCACCTCAACAACCCTTCCTCAGCCCTCTGGACAACAGTTTTGGTAATCCCACACCTCCTCCTAACTTCCAAACTACGAATTCTCTGCATTATATTCACACCACACATTGCCCTCAGACATGACATCTCCACTGCCTCCAGCCTTCTCCTCGCTGCAACATTCATCACCCACGCTTCACACCCATATAAGAGCGTTGGTAAAACTATACTCTCATACATTCCCCTCTTTGCCTCCAAGGACAAAGTTCTTTGTCTCCACAGACTCCTAAGTGCACCACTCACTCTTTTTCCCTCATCAATTCTATGATTCACCTCATCTCTCATAGACCCATCCGCTGACACGTCCACTCCCAAATATCTGAATACGTTCACCTCCTCCATACTCTCTCCCTCCAATCTGATATTCAATCTTTCATCACCTAATCTTTTTGTTATCCTCATAACCTTACTCTTTCCTGTATTCACCTTTAATTTTCTTCTTTTGCACACCCTACCAAATTCATCCACCAATCTCTGCAGCTTCTCTTCAGAATCTCCCAAGAGCACAGTGTCATCAGCAAAGAGCAGCTGTGACAACTCCCACTTTGTGTGTGATTCTTTATCTTTTAACTCCACGCCTCTTGCCAAGACCCTCGCATTTACTTCTCTTACAACCCCATCTATAAATATATTAAACAACCACGGTGACATCACACATCCTTGTCTAAGGCCTACTTTTACTGGGAAAAAATTTCCCTCTTTCCTACATACTCTAACTTGAGCCTCACTATCCTCGTAAAAACTCTTCACTGCTTTCAGTAACCTACCTCCTACACCATACACTTGCAACATCTGCCACATTGCCCCCCTATCCACCCTGTCATACGCCTTTTCCAAATCCATAAATGCCACAAAGACCTCTTTAGCCTTATCTAAATACTGTTCACTTATATGTTTCACTGTAAACACCTGGTCCACACACCCCCTACCTTTCCTAAAGCCTCCTTGTTCATCTGCTATCCTATTCTCTGTCTTACTCTTAATTCTTTCAATTATAACTCTACCATACACTTTACCAGGTACACTCAACAGACTTATCCCCCTATAATTTTTGCACTCTCTTTTATCCCCTTTGCCTTTATACAAAGGAACTATGCATGCTCTCTGCCAATCCCTAGGTACCTTACCCTCTTCCATACATTTATTAAATAATTGCACCAACCACTCCAAAACTATATCCCCACCTGCTTTTAACATTTCTATCTTTATCCCATCAATCCCGGCTGCCTTACCCCCTTTCATTTTACCTACTGCCTCACGAACTTCCCCCACACTCACAACTGGCTCTTCCTCACTCCTACAAGATGTTATTCCTCCTTGCCCTATACACGAAATCACAGCTTCCCTATCTTCATCAACATTTAACAATTCCTCAAAATATTCCCTCCATCTTCCCAATACCTCTAACTCTCCATTTAATAACTCTCCTCTCCTATTTTTAACTGACAAATCCATTTGTTCTCTAGGCTTTCTTAACTTGTTAATCTCACTCCAAAACTTTTTCTTATTTTCAACAAAATTTGTTGATAACATCTCACCCACTCTCTCATTTGCTCTCTTTTTACATTGCTTCACCACTCTCTTAACCTCTCTCTTTTTCTCCATATACTCTTCCCTCCTTGCATCACTTCTACTTTGTAAAAACTTCTCATATGCTAACTTTTTCTCCCTTACTACTCTTTACATCATCATTCCACCAATCACTCCTCTTCCCTCCTGCACCCACTTTCCTGTAACCACAAACTTCTGCTGAACACTCTAACACTACATTTTTAAACCTACCCCATACCTCTTCGACCCCATTGCCTATGCTCTCATTAGCCCATCTATCCTCCAATAGCTGTTTATATCTTACCCTAACTGCCTCCTCTTTTAGTTTATAAACCTTCACCTCTCTCTTCCCTGATGCTTCTATTCTCCTTGTATCCCATCTACCTTTTACTCTCAGTGTAGCTACAACTAGAAAGTGATCTGATATATCTGTGGCCCCTCTATAAACATGTACATCCTGAAGTCTACTCAACAGTCTTTTATCTACCAATACATAATCCAACAAACTACTGTCATTTCGCCCTACATCATATCGTGTATACTTATTTATCCTCTTTTTCTTAAAATATGTATTACCTATAACTAAACCCCTTTCTATACAAAGTTCAATCAAAGGGCTCCCATTATCATTTACACCTGGCACCCCAAACTTACCTACCACACCCTCTCTAAAAGTTTCTCCTACTTTAGCATTCAGGTCCCCTACCACAATTACTCTCTCACTTGGTTCAAAGGCTCCTATACATTCACTTAACATCTCCCAAAATCTCTCTCTCTCCTCTGCATTCCTCTCTTCTCCAGGTGCATACACGCTTATTATGACCCACTTCTCGCATCCAACCTTTACTTTAATCCACATAATTCTTGAATTTACACATTCATATTCTCTTTTCTCCTTCCATAACTGATCATTTAACATTACTGCTACCCCTTCCTTTGCTCTAACTCTCTCAGACACTCCAGATTTAATCCCATTTATTTCCCCCCACTGAAATTCTCCTACCCCCTTCAGCTTTGTTTCGCTTAGAGCCAGGACATCCAACTTCTTTTCATTCATAACATCAGCAATCATCTGTTTCTTGTCATCCGCACTACATCCACGCACATTTAAGCATCCCAATTTTATGAAGTTTTTCTTCTTCTCTTTTTTAGTAAATGTATACAGGAGAAGGGGTTACTAGCCCATTGCTCCCGGCATTTTAGTCGCCTCATACGACACGCATGGCTTACGGAGGAAAGATTCTTTTCCACTTCCCCATGGACAATAGAAGAAATAAAAAAGAACAAGAGCTATTTAGAAAAAGGAGAAAAACCTAGATGTATGTATATATATATATGCATGTGCGTGTCTGTGAAGTGTGACCAAAGTGTAAGTAGGAGTAGCAAGATATCCCTGTTATCTAGCGTGTTTATGAGACAGAAAAAGAAACCAGCAATCCTACCATCATGCAAAACAGTTACAGGTTTTTGTTTTACAGTCATCTGGCAGGACGGTAGTACTTCCCTGGGTGGTTGCTGTCTACCAACCTACTACCAACTCAGCAATAATATAATAATAATAATATATTATTATTACAGTCTAGTCATTCAGAAAGTCAGTCACAAAAACTCATGTTAACCTCTTTTTCTGTGTACAAAGTAATACTTCAGTTATGGCTACAGGTTCTCTCTCTCTCTCTCTGTTAATTCTGAGACTTAAGTGCTTATACCTCTTCGTGTCACTTTCAGCAACACTGGTATGGCTATTGGGTGTCATGATTGCTTAGCAGATAATTAAAATATCGGAACACAATTGACAAACGCAGCGGCCTTGTAGGAGAGAAAGACCGGGCACGTATGAATTACGAATGCTTAGATGGTGGGGTAGTGTTAGGGAGTGCTAGGGGATGGTGGGGATGTGTGGGAGGGTGGTAGGGGATGGTGGGTTGGTGTCGGGGAGTGGTACCCGATGGTGGGGGGGGTGTCGGGGAGTCGTAGGGGATGGTGGAGTGGTGTAATGGAGTGGTAGGGGAAGGTGGGGTGGTGTAGTGGAGTCATAGGGGATGGTGGGTTGGTGTAGGGGAGTGGTAGGGGATTGTGGGGTGGTGTCGGGGAGTGGTAGGGGATGGTGGGGGTGGTGTCGGGGAGTGGTAGGGGATGGTTGGTTGGTGTAGGGGGAGTGGTAGGGGATGGTGGGGTGTTGTCCAGGAGTGGTAGGGGATTGTGGGTTGGTGTAGGGAAGTGGTAGGGGATTGTGGGGTGGTGTCGGGTAGTAGTAGATGGTGGGGTGGTGTCGGGTAGTAGTAGATGGTGGGGTGGTGTCGGGGAGTGGTAGGGGATGGTGGGGTGGTGTCGGGGAGTGGTAGGGGATGGTGGGGTGGTGTCGGGGAGTGGTAGGGGATGGTGGGGTGGTGTCGGGGTGGTGTCGGGGAGTGGTAGGGGATGGTGGGGTGGTGTCGGGGAGTGGTAGGGGATGGTGGGGTGGTGTCGGGGAGTGGTAGGGGATGGTGGGGTGGTGTCGGGGAGTGGTAGGGGATGGTGGGGTGGTGTCGGGGAGTGGTAGATGGTGGGATGGTGTGGGGGGTGGTAGGGGATGGCTCTCCGGCTGCTACACAAGGCGGCTGCTTGAGAAAAAGAGAATTTTTTTCCTTCCCACAAACTGAACCATGTTACATTAATTATACGACGTATTATGTAAAATTGTGCAGCAATTTTTCAATGGCAGTCTACTGTATTATTATAATAACAACAGAGCTTCAGTTCCCTAAATTAATAATAATAATAATGCATAATATGTACGTAATAATAATTCAGATTGCTTCTGCTAGTTGGCACAGCTGATCAGCAGTAAACATGTTTACATCCTTGTGGGGCAGTTCTCTCATGCTTGTTTACATTTTTTTTAGTCATTTGGCCAAATTTCTTTTTTCTAACAATGGGTCCTAGTGATCTACTGCAGTTAGCCTCAAAAATACTCCGTTTTCTCTTACAGTAAGAACATGGGAAGATACCATGTATAGTCAAATTGGGACAGAAATGGCAGACACTTCTGCCACTGCCTCTGCCACCACATATGGCCTATTTTATTCATTCTAGAGTATATATCATGTTTCTGTGCTAATTATATTGTTTATGTCATATTTGATGAATTGCGATACAGTGGAACCTCAAAAATCGAACATATCACACATCGAACGTTTCGAAAATAGGACCATTTTTTCGGACAAACTGTGTCCCTATCATCGAACGTGCAACTATTTTCGGACCGCCGGGTACAGGACCTGTCTGCCGCCCGCTCTGTCCGCGCCGTGAGCAGTCTAGCTTTGTTTATGCATGAGTGAACACTAACCTGCACTCTCACTCACGCATTTTACGATTATTTCGTTGTGTTTTGTGCTTGTGGGACTGTGAAATGAGCTGCCATGGGCCCAAAGAAGCTTGCTAGTGGTACCCCTATGGTAAAGAAAGTGAGAAACACCATAGATGTGAAGAAGGAAATAATACAGAAGTATGAGAGTGGTGTGAGACTTGTTGAGCTTGCCAGGATGTATGGGAAAAACAAGTCGACCATCGGTTCTATCCTGTCAAAGAAAGAACAAATCAAGGAAGCTGATGTTGCAAAAGGTGTTAATATAGGGAGTGGATGAGGTGCCTTCTTCAAAGATTAAGGAGATTTGTGCCAAGTGGAATGATGTCCAAATGTTTGTGCAGAAGTACCACCCTGAGCAAGCTGAAACAAGCCATCTTTGCAACAAGTTCAGTGACACAACCATGTCCCATTTTAGGGAAATGTTAAAGAGGCACCAGAAACAGAGGACTGTGGACAGTTATTTTGTGAGACAGGGGTCCAGTGACTCAAGCTGGTCCTAGTGGCATTAAAAGACAGAAGGGAAGTAACCCCAGAGAGGGCTTTACCTGAAGTCCTCATGGAGGGGGATTCTCCTTCCAAACACTAACCCCAACTCCCTCTCTCCTCCTCCCTATCTTCCAGATGCCATCACCAATCTTCAATAAAGGTAAGTAAAAATGTTATTTTATATGTATTACTATACATAATTAAAAGCTATAGTATTTGTTGTATGTAAAACTGTAATTAATCTCTATAAAATGTATTTTTTGTGTGAATATTTTTGGGTTTCTGGAACGGATTAATTGTATTTCCATTATTTCTTATGGGAAATATTGCTTCGAATTTAAGACTTTTCGAATTTAGAACTAGCTCCTGGAATGGATTAAGTTCGATTTTTGAGGTTCCACTGTAGATAAATAAGCTGTACGGTTGATAATAGCATCATATTCAAGTATTTCTTCTAGTCTCTCCAGAGTGCAGGAACGAATTAATGGCTTTTCAATTAATTTAAATGAGGAAAATTAATTTGATACACGAGTAAATGTTAGATTTAGGAGAAACACTGTGCATAGGCGTCGAAGATTCCAAAGCTTCTTTGATGCACCACCATCTTCTCTGTTCTTTCTCCTCCCTTCTCTTTTTTTTTTTTTTTTTACACAGGGTTTGACAAGGTTAAGGATCCCTAGCTTTATTGACAAGCTATTTACAGGTTAAGGATTCCTAACTTTATTGGCAAGCTAAGAGCTGTTACCTACATCAGCTCATTTGAAAGCATTTTTATTGTTATGAGACATACAAGTAGGGAACAGGATGAAGTTGGAGCCATCTGTGGGCCAGCATTTTCATTTGATCAACTGACTATCTCGTTGACATCATTATGCTGTACGAATGTGTTCTATACTCGAGTCATCCTGGGTATGTATGATCTCAGATGGAGTGATGTTCTGTAGAAGGGTACAGCCAGAGTGAAGTTGCTGCTTTCTGCCAGTCTTGTGGCATAAAAGCTTGTTTCACGCTGTCCTCAAAGTGGATCCAAGTGTGGTATTTTGACAATATTGGCCTTGTACATAACAGTAAGGCCCCCCCACATCCCTCCTATGTTGAAGGCTCTGCTGAAATGACAGATCTATCCAGGATGGGTCCAGGCGAGAGATGAGACGTCTTGCTCTGTTCTCTACTCTGTCAAGCAGTCACAGATGAGAGGGGGGGCAAGCAAACCAAGAAAGTGGAGCATACTCAAGGTGCGAGCGTACTTGTGCCTCGTACAGGATCTTGCAACCCCTACTGTCAAGCAGATGTGAGATACGGCAAAGTGCTGTAAGCTTCCTGGCTGCCTTGTTTGCAAGATTTACAACATGGTTCTTCATGGTTAGTTTGGAGTCAAATTTCACCCCAAGGATATCAACTTCTTCTCCAGGTGCCAACACCCTCCCATTCATCCTTACTACTGCACCAGCATTACCATCATGGTGCCTAGAGACGATCATCATTTGCATTTTCTCAGGTGCAAATGTTACTTGCCATCTATTTCCCCAAGCTGATATAGCTCTCAGCTCGTGATTGATGTAGCTTAGAGCAGCTGGCATTTCTTCTCTTGGATAAGTGAATGTCAGTGTACAGTCGTCTGCATATGCATGTGATTCTGGTATGAGATGAAGAAGGTCGTTGAAGTAGACATTCCATAACAATGGACCCAGCACGCTTCCTTGCGGAACACTTGCCCCAATATAATGTCTTGCTGATTCCGTTCCATTGAGAACTACACTTAGAGATCTACCATGAAGGTAATCACTGAGGAGACATAGCATAGAGCCTGCAATTCCCAGTGCTTTAAGTTTTGCAAAGAGGCCCTGGTGCCACACCCGGTCAAAAGCGCCAGCAATGTCCAGTGCTCCTTTTCTCTCTTCTCCTCTCCTCTCTCTCTCTCTCCTCCTCCTCCTCTCTCTCCTCCTCTTCCTCTCTCTCTCTCTCTCCTCCTCTTCCCCTCTCTCCTCCTCCTCTTCCTGTCTCTCCTCCTCCTCTTCCTGTCTCTCCTCCTCCTCTTCCTGTCTCTCCTCCTCCTCTTCCTCTCTCTCCTCCTCCTCTTCCTCTCTCTCCTCCTCCTCTTCCTCTCTCTCCTCCTCCTCTTCCTCTCTCTCCTCCTCCTCCTCCTCTTCCTCTCTCTCCTCCTCCTCTTCCTCTCTCTCCTCCTCCTCTTCCTCTCTCTCCTCCTCCTCTTCCTCTCTCTCCTCCTCCTCCTCCTCTCTCTCTCCTCCTCCTCCTCCTCCCTCTCCTCCTCCTCCTCCTCTCTCTCCTCCTCCCTCCTCCTCCTCCTCCCCTCTCTCCTCCTCCTTCTCTCTCTCTTCCTCCTCTCTCTCCTCCTCCTCCTCCTCCTCCTCCTCCTCTCTCTCCTCCTCCTCCTCTCTCTCCTCCTCCTCCTCCTCCTCTCTCTCCTCCTCTCTCTCCTCCTCCTCCTCCTCTCTCTTCTCCTCCTCCTCTCTCTTCTCCTCCTCTCTCTTCTCCTCCTCTCTCTTCTCCTCCTCCTCTCCTTTCACCACTTTTCTCTCTTCTCTTTTCTTCTCCTCTGTCCAGTTTAGTACAGTTAATACAGTATGATGCTGCTCACAGGGTAGGGTAACCCAAAGTGATGCTGCCTGCATGGTGCGTTGCCATGAGTAGCGGTCAAGTATCGTACGGTGACATGCATCTGGCAGCCCTGCTGCCAGATGCATGGCCGTAAATCACTCTTAGTGATTATAATGTGTACCTGCACACCAGCACTAAGTTCATTTAGGCACAGGTACACAAGTATAATTATCTGAGTACATATACAATAACTTCAAAACACTTGAAATTTTGGAAACTTTCCAGACATAATGGAGAAAAGCAAAGCTCTCAGAAAATGTAAACAAACCAGGTGGCACACGGTGATTATTAGAAAGTCAGGTGGGCGGAGCCATACAGAGAGTTTTGGTCCTAATTTGAAATGTCCGTATTTGCCGATTGCCATAAGGCCAAACACCGTAAAGCGGAACCCTGCTGCATGACATTTTTTGCAAATTATATAATACACTACAAATCAAAAACAAAATACAGTGGACCCTCAACCAACGGCATTAATCCATTCCAGAGAGCTTGCCGTTAGTCGAATTAATTTTCCCCATAAGAAATAATAGAAATAGAATTAATCCGTTCCAGACATCCAAAACTATTTAACAAATTTTTTTTAAATGAAATATACATTTACCTAGGCAAAAACCAATGGTACATGCAAAATAAACAATTAGCCCTTAACCCTTTGACTGTTTCAGGCCCCTCTCTGAAACTGTCATTCTATGTCGTTCAATTTTTGAAAAAAAAAAAAAAATCTTATGAAACGATAGAGAATCTTTTCCTGATGGTAATGACACCAAAAGTTCGAAATTTGGTCGAAAATTATGCTCCCACGAAGTTAGCAGTCTCGGCGACATATGCGTATTGGCGATTTCGCCGACTTTGAGCCCTATTTTCAGCCAATTCCATTGTTCCAGTTGACCAAACTCATAGCTATTTCTTTTGAACTCCATTTTATCTATCAGCTGAGTACAAGAAACCTCCCATTTACTAATTTGGACTACCTAACATGGTGGTCAGAAATTGGCAATTTGGCCAATTTCACGCAAACTAAAAAAGATGCCAATTTCAAAATAGGGTCCAGAATAAACAAGGTAGACATTCGTGGCACTAAAATAACATATGCTCTGTTCATTAGTCACATCTCTAGGCCCCTCTTATATTATTGTTTTCTATTTTGATTTTTTATTCATACAAAAAAATACAAAATTTACTGTTATGCAGACTACTGCATTATTGTAAAAATGGTATAAATATCAGTGCACTAGTGAAAGAATATTAGACTCCCCAGTTGACGTGTATTGGACGTGTGGTGTGATTTATTTACTCCTGAACATTGGTAAAAATCGAACATTTCCGCTACTTTGAGCTCAGTTTCAAAGTCGTTTTCATCGTCAAAGTAATGAAAATCATCTCTATTTCTGTAATATGTTTTCCATTTTATCACCCAAGACCATGAAAACGCGAATACAACGATAAATACTATACGAAAATGCACCTCAAAGTCGGCGTTTTATTCAAAAAAAAAAAAAAAAAAAAATAAAGGTTTTTTTTCTCATTATGCAATGTGTGCTGCAGGATTTTTTTTATGTGGTGCACACTGACCACACAGACCCACTCTCTCACATGTGGGCCTACCAGCTTTCTCCCGCTTGATTTGAAGCCGCTAGAATTATTGAGTATATATACGTCAGAAACATTGGCTTGTAAGACGTATTTATACGTCGAAAACAGTCAAAGGGTTAAATGGTCCAAACGTATACATACGTTTTTTCAACATCTGAAAGTATGTAAAAAATGTAATTCTTTGTTTTACATTTGAAAACGTGTAAAAAAACTTATCTACATTTTTTGTTATATTTGAAAATATGTAAGAAAAAGTAGATCTACTTTTGTAGCACTACGAATTTGAACATCGATCTGTTTCGACCATTTAAGGGTTAAATGCCACTTACCTGTATTATGGTGTTGGTGATGAGTGATGTGCCAGCAGCAGGGGAGATTGAGGTGTTTTATTGTTTGGAAGGGGAATCCCCTTCCATAAAGACTTGAGGTACCAAGTCCTTTGGTGGGGTTACCTCCCTTCTTGGTTGTTTAATGCCATTAGGACCAGCTTGAGAATCACTGGACCACCCTCTACCACCATCACAACCACTACCACCATCACAACCACTACCACCACCACTTTCGTATTTTTCAACAAACTTTTTCTTGAATTCTATCCTGTTTCTCACTTCCTTTACCAAAGGGCTGGCTCTAGAAGCTTTCTTGGGGCCCATGGTGGCTTATCTAGCAGTTACAAGCACTAAAAACACTTAAATAATCCAAGATATATGGCAGTTGCAAGTGGAACTGACCGCAACAATTGCACACTGAGTCTTGGAGAGGCTGGGCCCGCTCAGGTCGCGCTCCAGACGCATGGACACATCACAGACGAACGTCGTTGGTAGCTTTTTTCGCCGTCGATAGAGACATTTTTATGCCAAAAAGCGCAGTTAGACAAATTTGCCGTTACTTAATGCCACCGTTAGTTGAGGGTCCACTGTATATACAATTATAGTAAAACAAATAATTATGAGGTGTGGTAGCCAGACGAGCTACCACACCTGACTTCCTACAATAATTACTAATTTCCCACCCTATATTAAGACTACAAATATTTTAAAGTAATGAGTGTACTGTATGTGCATTTTACTCTTTTAGGTCTAGTTCTATTGCTACCTTAATATGTGATAGTGTAAACATATTATGAGGCATATACAAGGGGGGGGGGGGAGAGAGAGAGAGAGAGAAGAAAAAAAAAGAATTTGCTTTACAGTGGTAGCCTGCTGTATAAGCAGGGCCTGCTGTACCTTCAGCTTTCACAGATGCTTGTGAAGCAGTTGATCTTGATATTAATACACTTCGGTAGACGTGGGATGCAGCTTGGGGTTGGTTTCTATAATGCTTCATAATTTCCTGGAAGATCCTGTCATTGCCTGTGACTTTGCAGGTTATATATATGGCACACATGATCATCTGGTCCATGTGGCGGTCACGCATCAGCTCAGTGTAGTGGATAACTGAATGCTCAAAACAAGTCCAAATTTTTTTTCTCAGTTCTTTGTCAGTGATATCTAATCTATCACAAAGTTCTCGTAGTCTCATGTTGGCCAATGTATAGAACTGCAAAGAAAACACATTAATGGTAGCAATTCTTCCTACCTAGTTTGCTATTCAAACAAATGTAAAAAAAGATAATCAGAAGTTTAACAAATAGCAGGTCTAAATACTGTTCAATAACATGATTTCACACAAATAAGATGTGCAGTTTGCACATCTTATTTGTGTGAAATTTACATTCAAAACTCACAATTTACATTCGAGACCTAATTATCTAATATTATAACCAATCTGCATAGTAGTCGCAGTTGTGATATTTACGAAGCACTGACACCAAAACCCCACTAATGTTTTAGTGTCAAAACACTTCTAAAGGTTTACCCATGGTTCCAACAGGTACCTCAGTAGTAGTAGTAGTAGTAGTAGTAGTAGTAATAATAATAATAATAATAATAATAATAATAATAAATAATAAATAATATGGTAGTAGGTTGGTAGACAGCAACCACCCAGGGAGGTACTACCGTCCTGCCAAGTGAGTGTAAAACGAAAGCCTGTAATTGTTTTACATGATGGTAGGATTGCTGGTGTCTTTTGTCTGTCTCATAAATATGCAAGATTACAGGCATGTCTTGCTACTTCTACTTACACTTAGGTCACACTACACATACATGTACACGTTTATTTATACACACTCATCTGAGTTTTCTTTGATTTTATCTTAATAGTTCTTGGTCTTACTACTTTTCCTTTTATATCCATGAGGAAGTGGAATAAGAATCTTTCCTCCGTAAGCCATGCGTGTTGTAAAAGTCAACTAAAATGCCGGGAACAATGGGCTAGTAACCCCTTTTCCTGTAAAGATTACTAAAAAGAATAAGAAGAAAATTGTCAAAGTGGGAAGTCTGAACGTGCGTGGATGTTGTACGGATGATAAGAAAGAGATGATTGTAGATGTTATGAATGAGAAGAAACTGGATGTCCTAGCTTTAAGTGAAACAAAGCTGAAGGGGGTGGGAGAGCTTCAATGGAGAGGAATAAACGGGATTAGGTCAGGGGTTTCAAATAGAGTTAGAGCTAAAGAAGGAGTAGCAATAATGTTGAAGGATAAGCTATGGCAGGAAAAGAGGGACTACAAATGTATAAATTCAAGGATTATGTGGAGTAAAATAAAGATTGGATGTGAAAAGTGGGTTATAGTAAGCGTGTATGCACCTGGAGAAGAGAGAAGTGTAGAGGAGAGAGAGAGATTCTGGGAAATGTTGAGAGAATGCATGGGGAGTTTTGAATCAAGTGTGAGAGTAATGGTGGTTGGGGATTTCAATGCTAAAGTGGGTAAAAATGTTATGGAGGGAGTAGTAGGTAAATTTGGGGTGCCAGGGGTAAATGTAAATGGGGAGCCTTTAACTGAGCTATGTGTAGAAAGAAATTTGGTAATAAGTAATACATATTTTATGAAAAAAGAGGATAAATAAATATACAAGGTATGATGTAGCACGTAATGAAAGTAGTTTGTTAGATTATGTATTGGTGAATAAAAGGTTGATGGGTAGGCTCCAGGATGTACATGTTTATAGAGGGGCAACTGATATATCGGATCATTATTTAGTTGTAGCTACAGTTAGAGTAAGAGGAAGATGGGAAAAGAGGAAGGTGGCAACAACAAGTAAGAGGGAGGTGAAAGTGTATAAACTAAGGGAGGAGGAAGTTCGGGCGAGATATAAGCGACTATTGGCAGAAAGGTGGGCTAGTGCAAAGATGAGTAGTGGGGGGGTTGAAGAGGGTTGGAGTAGTTTTAAAAATGCAGTATTAGAATGTGGGGCAGAAGTTTGTGGTTATAGGAGGGTGGGGGCAGGAGGAAAGAGGAGTGATTGGTGGAATGAAGAAGTAAAGGGTGTGATAAAAGAGAAAAAGGTAGCTTACGAGAGGTTTTTACAAAGCAGAAGTGTTATAAGAAGAGCAGAGTACAGTGGACCCCCGCATACCGATGGCATCACATAACGATTAATCCGCATACCACTTGCTTTAATCGCAAAAATTTTGCCTCGCATACCGCTTAAAAACCCGCTCACCGATTTTCGTCCGAGACGCATCCAATGTGCGCCCTCAGCCAGCCTCACATGTGCTGCCGGTGGCATTGTTTACCAGCCAGCCTCCGCGGTAACATCCAAGCATACAATCGGAATATTTCGTATTATTACAGTGTTTTCGGTGCTTTTTCTGGAAAATAAGTGACCATGGGCCCCAAGAAAGCTTCTAGTGCCAACCCTACAGCAATAAGGGTGAGAATTCCAATAGAGATGAAGAAAGAGATCATTGATAAGTATGAAAGTGGAGTGCGTATCGCCGACCTGGTCAGGTTGTACAAGAAACCCCAATCGACCATCGCTACTATTGTGGGCACCAGAAAGGCAATCAAGGAAGCTGTTCTTGCCAAAGGTTTAACTGTGTTTTCGAAACAAAGATCGCAAGTGATGGAAGATGTTGAGAGACTCTTATTGGTGTGGATAAATGAAAAACAGCTAGCAGGAGATAGCGTCTCTCAAGCGATCATAAGCGAAAAGGCTAGGAAGTTGCATGAGGATTTAATTAAAAAAATGCCTGCAACTAGTGCTGATGTGAGTGAATTTAAGGCCAGCAAAGGTTGGTTTGAGAGATTTAAGAAGCGTAGTGGCATACATAGTGTGATAAGGCATGGTGAGGCTGCCAGTTCGGACCACAAAGCGGCTGAAAAGTATGTGCATGAATTCAAGGAGTACATAGAGACTGAAGGACTGAAACCTGAACAAGTGTTTAATTGTGATGAAACAGGCCTGTTTTGGAAGAAAATGCCAAGCAGGACCTACATTACTCAGGAGGAAAAGGCACTCCCAGGACATAAGCCTATGAAAGACAGGCTTACTTTGTTGATGTGTTCCAATGCTACTGGTGATTGCAAAGTTAAGCCTTTATTAGTGTATCACTCTGAAACTCCCAGAGCGTTCAGGCAAAAGAATGTCCTCAAGGAGAATTTGTGTGTGCTGTGGAGGGCAAACAGTAAGGCATGGGTCACTAGGGACTTTTTCTATGACTGGTTACACCATGCATTTGCCCCCAATGTGAAAGATTACCTAACTGAAAAGAAATTAGAACTTAAGTGCCTCCTGGTGTTAGACAATGCCCCTGGTCAACCTACAGACGTGGCAGAGCGACTTTATGGGGACATGAAATTCATTAACATCAAGTTTTTGCCTCCTAATACCACTCCTCTCCTGCAGCCCATGGACCAGCAGGTTATTGCAAACTTCAAAAAACTGTACACAAAAGCTCTGTTTGAAAGGTGCTTTGTAGTGACCTCAGAAACTCAACTGACTCGAAGAGAGTTTTGGAGAGAGCACTTTAATATCCTCAAATGTGTAAACCTTATAGGTAAGGCTTGGGAGGGAGTGACTAAGAAGACCTTGAACTCTGCTTGGAAGAAACTGTGGCCAGAATGTGTAGACAAAAGGGATTTTGAAGGGTTTGAGGCTAACCCTGAGAGGATTATGCCAGTTGAGGAATCCATTGTGGCATTGGGAAAGTCCTTGGGGTTGGAGGTTAGTGGGGAGGATGTGGAAGAGTTGGTGGAGGAGGACAATGAAGAACTAACCACTGATGAGCTGATAGATCAACTTCAACAGCAAGAGGCCAGACCTGAGGAAACTGGTTCAGAGGAGGGGAGAGAGAAATTGAAGAAGTTGCCTATTACAAAGATTAAGGAAATGTTTGCAAAGTGGCTTGAAGTGAAACACTTTAGGGAAGTCATAAAGGAACGAGAGGTACAGGCCACTATGGACAGATATGTTGTGCGAAAGAAGTCCAGTGACTCTGAAGCTGGTCCTAGTGGCATTAAAAGAAGAAGGGAAGTAACCCCAGAAAAGGACTCGACACCTCAAGTCTTAATGGAAGGGGATTCCCCTTCAAAACACTAACACTCTCTCTCCCCTCCTCCCATCCCATCAATCATCACCAGATCTTCAATAAAAGTAAGTGCCATGTAAGTGTGCATGCCTTTTTCAGTTTGTGTGTACGTATTAAAATTAACATTTCATGTGGTAAAAAAATTTTTTTTTCATACTTTTGGGTGTCTTGCACGGATTAATTTGATTTGCATTATTTCTTATGGGGAAAATTCATTCGCATACCGATTATTTCGCATAACAATGACCCCTCTTGCACGGATTAAAATCGGTATGCGGGGGTCCACTGTATATGGAGAGTAAAAGAAAGGTGAAGAGAGTGGTGAGAGAGTGCAAAAGGAGAGCAGATGAAAGAGTGGGAGAGGCACTGTCAAGAAATTTTAATGAAAATAAGAAAAAATTTTGGAGTGAGTTAAGCAAGTTAAGAAAGCCTAGGGAAAGTATGGATTTGTCAGTTAAAAACAGAGTAGGGGAGTTATTAGATGGGGAGAGGGAGGTATTAGGTAGATGGCGAGAATATTTTGAGGAACTTTTAAATGTTTAGGAAGAAAGGGAGGCAGTAATTTCATGCACTGGCCAGGGAGGTATACCATCTTTTAGGAGTGAAGAAGAGGAGAATGTAAGTGTGGTGGAGGTACATGAGGCATTACGTAGAATGAAAGGGGGTAAAGCAGCTGGAACTGATAGGATCATGACAGAAATGTTAAAAGCAGGGGGGGATATAGTGTTGGAGTGGTTGGTACTTTTGTTTAATAAATGTATGAAAGAGGGGAAGGTACCTAGGGATTGGAGGAGAGCATGTATAGTCCCTTTACATAAAGGGAAAGGGGACAAAAGAGATTGTAAAAATTATAGAGGAATAAGTTTACTGAGTATACCAGGAAAAGTACACGGTAGGGTTATAATTGAAAAAATTAGAGGTAAGACAGAATGTAGGATTGCGGATGAGCAGGGAGGCTTCAGAGTGGGTAGGGGATGTGTAGATCAAGTGTTTACATTGAAGCATATATGTGAACAGTATTTAGATAAAGGTAGGGAAGTTTTTATTGCATTTATGGATTTAGAAAAGGCATATGATAGAGTGGATAGAGGAGCAATGTGGCAGATGTTTCAAGTATATGGAATAGGTGGTAAGTTACTAAATGCTGTAAAGAGCTTTTATGAGGATAGTGAGGCTCAGGTTAGGGTATGTAGAAGAGAGGGAGAATACTTCCCGGTAAAAGTAGGTCTTAGACAGGGATGTGTAATGTCACCATGGTTGTTTAATATATTTATAGATGGGGTTGTAAAAGAAGTGTTCGGGAGAGGGGTGGGATTAAATTATGGGGAATCAAATTCAAAATGGGAATTGACAGTTACTTTTTGCTGATGATACTGTGCTTATGGGAGATACTAAAAAAAATTGCAAAGGTTAGTGGATGAGTTTGGGAATGTGTGTAAAGGTAGAAAGTTGAAAGTGAACATAGAAAAGAGTAAGGTGATGAGAGTATCAAATGATTTAGATAAAGAAAAATTGGATATCAAATTGGGGAGGAGGAGTATGGAAGAAGTGAATGTTTTCAGATACTTGGGAGTTGACGTGTCGGCGGATGGGTTTATGAAGGATGAGGTTAATCATAGAATTGATGAGGGAAAAAAGGTGAGTGGTGCGTTGAGGTATATGTGGAGTCAAAAAACGTTATCTATGGAGGCAAAGAAGGGAATGTATGAAAGTATAGTAGTACCAACACTCTTATATGGATGTGAAGCTTGGTTGGTAAATGCAGCAGCGAGGAGACGGCTGGAGGCAGTGGAGATGTCCTGTCTAAGGGCAATGTGTGGTGTAAATATTATGCAGAAAATTCGGAGTGTGGAAATTAAGAGAAGGTGTGGAGTTAATAAAAGCATTAGTCAGAGGGCAGAAGAGGGGTTGTTGAGGTGGTTTGGTCATTTAGAGAGAATGGATCAAAGTAGAATGACATGGAAAGCATATAAATCTATAGGGGAAGGAAGGAGGGGTAGGGGTCGTCCTCGAAAGGGTTGGAAAGAGGGGGTAAAGAATTTTTTATGGGCAAAGGGCTTGGACTTCCAGCAAGCGTGCATGAGCGTGTTAGATAGGAGTGAATGGAGACGAATGATACTTGGGACCTGACGATCTGTTGGAGTGTGAGCAGGGTAATATTTAGTGAAGGGATTCAGGGAAACCGGTTATTTTCATATAGTCGGACTTGAGTCCTGGAAATGGGAAGTACAATGCCTGCACTTTAAAGGAGGGGTTTGGGATATTGGCAGTTTGGAGGGATATGTTGTGTATCTTTATACGTATATGCTTCTAAACTGTTGTATTCTGAGCACCTCTGCAAAAGCAGTGATAATGTGTGAGTGAGGTGAAAGTGTTGAATGATGATGAAAGTATTTTCTTTTTGGGGATTTTCTTTCTTTTTTGGGTCACCCTGCCTCGGTGGGAGATGGCCGACTTGAGGAAAAAAAAAAAAAAGTAATAATAATAAATAATAAATAATAATAAATAATAATAAATAATAATAATAATAATAAATAATAATAAATAATAATAATAATAATAAAACAAAGACAAAAGCAAAAAGGGGCAAGCTGAGGGCAAACTGTATAAAAATATGTTCAACAGTCAGTGCCATGCCACGAACTTCTTGGGAGGGCATGGGGGTTAGAGAGCCTGCACATAGTCAGCTATGAGCACGTCGGCACTCGCCTGTTCATCTAAGTCGCCAATAACTCCACAGCCTTGTGCCATGCATGGAAACAAGTTAATCATATCTGCTTCTTCTGGAACAGAGTGAACTTAAGTATGCTGTGCCAGGGCAGACAGAGCACACTCGTAATCCAAGTACAGGAGAGCCCTGCTTTAGAATAATTCATTGGATGGTATTTTGCTAATGCAGCCATTTTCAATTATACCCAGTCTTCATTTATACAGACTTCCTACAATATATTCACTACTCACTAAAAGCTAAGGGCAAAAATATTTCAAGTAATGCCTGTACTGTATATGCAATTTTTTGGACTAGCTCTATTACTCACTTAACATATGATAGTGTAAACATGTTATCAGGCTTTCATGTACATTTGAAAGTGAAAAAAGGTTATGATTAACTTCACAGCAATTTTCCCTTTACAGCCATAGCCCAGAACCTAACCTGCTGTATAAGTGAGGCCCTACAGTAGCCCAGAACCTAACCTGCTGTATAAGTGAGGCCCTACAGTAGCCCAGAACCTAACCTGCTGTATAAGTGATGCCTCACTGTACAATGAACTGAGAATCCATTAAGCCACCTAACAGGACAAGAGCAGCAAGGATTACATCGAGCTCAGCAGTGAGCACAGCAAACTCTCTTGGTAACCACACAATAGAAACCTGACTGACAAGCACAGCAGTCAACACCCTTGCTCTCAGACCCATCAGTACAGACCTCCATTCTTGAATCATCAATACAATCATGTTTAAAGAAATCAGTGGTTATCACCCTGTCCACTGTCACAGATGATCAATTGAAACAGTACATGTCAGATGATCAATAATTGATGCAGTACATGTCACAGATCAATAATTGAAGCAGTACGTGTTATGACATGCCAGGCAGTAGTCTCCACACACCATGTGCATACACACACACTTCTCAGTATACAGAGAGACTGCAGTCAGCAGGATTTGAAACCATGTCAGGAAGTCTGGCAAGGCTGCCCAAGTGACATTCAAGACCACTTGGCCACAGATGCCTCAGAAGCCAGGCAGCCTGGTTACAAGCCATGTTTCTTCCTAGCCCAGGCACACCGGAGGGCCTCAAGCATGATTTCAAGCTACGCATTTCATTCTCCTGTATGTTCTGACTACACGAGCGATTTTTATATCAATATACCACGCAGAAAGAAGCTTTAAAACTACCTTAGCTCATTATTTTTACATGTTAAATAATTCAGGTGCTATTTTTTAGCTTTAGAATATTTACTTTGTTTTATACTTAATTCTAACTATAGATTCACTACAAATCTTATGATTACAAGCATTGATCCTGATACCAACCTCTTATTTAATGACTTAAATGAATCAAACAGTTACTGTAATTACCACACAGCAGAACAATCAAAGGCACTTCTCAGAGCCAACAACAACATAACTGTCTTTAACTACAATATTAGATCTTTAAGAAAACATTACGATGACCTCATAGCATTACTAAATTCCCTGCATGCCAGTATGTCCATCATTACTCTCACCGAAACCTGGCTAAAGCCAGATACACTACAGATGTCTATGCCATTCCTGGTTACACAGCCATACACAACTGTAGGCCAGACCAACAAGGGGGTGGCACAGCTATATACTACTCAGACCAACTAGAATGTATCACTAATACTTGCACAAGGGATGAACATGGGGAATATATAATAGCTAAATTCAAATCCAAATACATGAGGGCCCCACTTATACGGCGGGTTAGGTTCCAGGCTACCGCCGTAAAGCGGAAACCGCCGTAAAGTGGAACACCCTTTTCTTCCACTTACAAATGCATACAAACACTAGATAACAAGTTTACACTAACATATATTATGTTAGCAATAGAACCAGGCATCAAAAAACAATAAAAAAGTACAATACACACATAGTGCACTCATTACTTACCTTAAAATATTTATAATCTTAATCTAGGGTGAGACAAGTAGTATTTATTGTAAGAAATCAAGTGTGGTATGTATGGTAGTCAGCCAGGCTACCATACCAGGCCAACCCACCCACACATACTATTCTATGATATTTAAGCATCCCAGAGTGATAAAATGTATATACAGTTCACTCATTACTTACCTTAAAATATAGGGTGAGATGAGTAGTATTTATTGTAAAAAATCAAGTGTGGTATGTATGGTAGTCAGCCGGGCTACCATACCAGAGAGAAAGAATGAGTGCATGAGAGGGGACAGGCGCAGAGTTATGTAAACAAACCAGGCGAAGGTAAGTTTTGTAAACAGTTTACACGTCTGGTTTGTGTACAAGTTACATTGTGTACAGGTTGTCTCTACATTGATACGGTAGAATAAATAAAGAAGAACACTCCCATTCTCATGTAACATCATTTTGAGAAGAAATGATGCTCTGAGTGAAGGCAATGGAAGTAAGTCACTGACTTTTTTGGGTTATCCTAGGTTCTCTACACATGTTATGTATTTATGTTATGTATCGTGTTTATTATATAATTTTGAAAATAATATCACGGATGGATTAATGAAAATGTGTATGTTAACGTAATATACAACATTTAATGATACACCGAGCTCAGACAGCGTAAACAAACTGAACAGGTTGTGGACGATCACTCGGTCAGGCGAAATAGACGGTATTAATACGTGTCCAGTTTTAGTTCATTCATGTACATTTGTAAGAGTTTGTGAAACTTTTACCTTATAATATTTTTATTATTATAATAATTAAATCACGAAACAAATACTCTTACACTGTGTACAAGTTAGTACAGAATTATAGCTATAAAATGAAGGCATACAACAGGAATATTTTTCTACAGTTATCCCTAGTAACAGGTGACGGGCTAGAGAAAACGTAATTCTTCCGACACTTCTACAAACCGTTTGGTAAACATCTCATATATATTTGTATAAATTTTTATACTGTGGGTGCATGTATCATGTTTGTGTGTTACATAATGTGTTTCTTATATAATTTTGAAAAAATATCAGATAGATTAAGGGAAATGTCTATATTAACGTAATATGCGACATTAATGCGCCCAAGAATAATTATTATTATGATTATTATTATTATTATTATTATTATTGCATCAAGAGTAGAGAGACTAAGTGATTTTAATGTGTACCTACATGCCAGCACAGTGTGTAAGTTTATTTAGGTACAGGTGTACACAAGTTTAATTATCAAGTACAATACATATAAAATATACAATAACTTTAAAACACTTGAAATTTTGGAAAGTTTCCAGACATAATAAGGAGATGTGCTCAGGGAGAATGTAAACAAACTTGGTGGGCCGCTGTGACCGTATTAGAAAGACAGGTGGGGGGAGCCGTATAGCGAGTTTTGGTCATAATTTGAAATGTCCGTATTAGCGGAACGCCGTAAAGCGAAACGCCGTAAAGCAGGGCCCTGCTGTACCTACAAAAACCTCTCACAGTGATAAACATCTACAGAGTTCCACAATCAAACATTAGCCAATTTAGTCAAAACCTAGGAAGTATGATAACTGATGCACGCATGAACAAAGATCACTTACTACTCTCAGGTGACTTCAATATAAATCTCCTGCAAGACCAGGACCCACACGTTACTGAATTCACAAACACAATGAGTAACTGCATGTTGCTACCAACAGTAACAAAACCTACAAGAGTTACAGAGACTAGTGTTCCCCTACTTGACCACATCTGGACCAACACCATATCCCCTTTAAAATCAGGCATAATCACAGATAATACCACAGACCACTACCCTACTTTCCTCATAACAACTCCTGGTAAATTACCCCAAGACACTACTAAAGTCACCTTCAGACTTCACAATGAGGCAGCCATTAATAACTTTTTCAACAGCAGTAACAAACATTGACTGGCACACTGAGCTAGAAATCTATACAGATATTGACGAATGTATTAATAATTTTCTAAAACAGACCCAATTCCTCTACAACAAACACTGCCCTAAAAATACTAAACAGATGACAGCTAAGAGACTGAACAGTCCCTGGCTAACACCCAGCATTCTCAAATCCATAAATACAAAACACCTATATGAAAAGCAGTACAGAATGGGTCACATAACCAGAGACCAAACAAAACGTTACTCGTCAATCCTAACCAGCCTGATAAGAAGGGCAAAAAAATTGTATTATGAGAACAGATTATCCAACTTACGAGGTGATATAAAAAAGACCTGGAAAACCCTATCAGAAATTCTAGGAACAAAAAAGATATCACGAAATAGCGAAATAAAATTAGCAAAATCAGATGAACCCCAACTCCCACCAACAGAAACAGCAAACAGACTCAATGATTTCTTCTCCACTATAGGACAAAACCTTGCCAATAAAATCCCAAGCTCAGATACCCCACCAAATGACTACCTCACTGGCAACTACCCGAACACACTGTTCCTAGCTCCGACTAACCCATACGAAGTCTCCCTTATTATCAACACACTAAAAAAACAAGGCAGGAGATTTAAATACCTTACCACCCTTTATATACAAAAAAGTGTCACAAGTGCTATCACCAATCATTGCAACACTAACAAATCCATTGAATCCTCTACCTTCCCTACAGTTTTCAAAATAGCAAGGGTCATCCCGATCCATAAAGGAGGAGACCAAACAGAGTTGAATAACTCTAGGCCAATATCCAACTTACACCCTCTATCAAAAATCTTCGAAAAATTAATTCATAAACGAATCTACTCCTGCCTCATCTCCCAAAACATACTCAACCCCTGCCAATTTGGATTCAGGCCTAATAAAAATACTTATGATGCTATTATACACATGCTAGAATATATATACACTGCAATAGAGAAAAAAGAAGTCCCACTGGGGATCTTCATTGACTTACGTAAAGCTTTTGATACAGTTGACCATGACTTGCTCCACGTAAAATTGTCGCACTATGGTTTAAGAGGGCACTCCCTCAACTACCTCAAGTCATACCTCAGCAACAGAAGCCAATATGTGTACACAAATGGGGCAAACTCTTCCACACAACCAATTACAGTTGGTGTCCCACAGGGAAGTGTCCTTGGCCCTCTTCTCTTTCTCCTATACATAAATGACCTACCAAATGCTTCGCAATTACTCAAACCCACACTATTTGCAGATGACACTACATACGTCTTCTCTCACCCGAGCCCAGTCATGCTAGCCAATACTGTAAATACCGAATTACAGAAAATATCTACCTGGATGAGGACTAACAAACTTACACTAAACATTGACAAAACCTACTTCATTCAGTTTGGTAACAGAGCTACAGATGTCCCTCTTAACACAATGATAAACGGATCACCTATCACAAAGCTAACAGAGGGAAAATTCTTAGGAATCCACCTTGATAATAGACTCAAATTTCATACACATATACAACAAATTTCTAAGAAAATTTCCAAGACCGTAGGCATACTATCGAAGATACGGTACTATGTTCCACAGTCAGCCCTCCTGGCCCTATATCACTCTCTTATTTACCCCTATCTCACCTATGGAATTTGTGCATGGGGCTCAACAACAATTAACCATCTCAGACCACTAATTACCCAACAAAAGGCTGCAGTCAGAATGATAAATTCCCACTACAGGCAGCACACTCCACCAATATTCAAAACACTAAACCTACTCACCATACAAAACATCCATACTTATTACTGCACCTATTACATACATAGAACACTTAACTCTGATAATAACCCTCCCCTCAAACATCTCCTTGCCAACCTCTACAGAACACATGACCATAACACAAGACACAGATCACTCTTTGATGTTCCTCGTGTCCATCTCACGCTATGCAAAAACTCAATGCACATAAAAGGCCCTAAAATCTGGAATTCATTACCTGTAAATATAATAGAAACACTACCTGTTTATAAATTCAAGTCTCTTCTCAAAGATCACTTACTCACCCAAAACCAAATAAATACTGAATAACTGAACCTTAAATGTTTCTCACAATTATATCACATAAATGTTAAACCTAAGACCCAATCTGTTATTTTTTAAATACACTACCCAACAGAATACTCCATTCTACTGAATGTACACCAATGCATGCAACCATATGACCTGTCTTTGTAATACTCATTTGTGCTATGCTATGCATACAAGTGGCTTTGGCATGCTGCTCTTACATAGAGGTACAAAAAAATAGAGGTATGTTCAAATTATTAAATAAATAAATAAATAAATAAGGTAAATACAGAGAAAGACTGCAGTCAGCAGGATTCGAAACCAAGCAAGGTCTAGCATCAGGTCTAGAGCGTCACTTGGGGAATATTGCCAGACTCCCCTGACGTGGTTTTGAATCCTGCTGACTGATCTTTCTCTGTACATACCTTCGTTTGTTTGTGTGCGGTGCACTGACTTCAGTATATATAACTCAGTACGTACGTATGTATGCGTGTGCACGTACACATGCATACAGAAGAAAAGTCCCTAGGCACTAGTGATCACATGGTCTTTAGTTTTGAATGCATAATAGAGTTAACAATGGAAAGTGAAGCAGTACGAAAGAACCCGAACTTTAAAAAAAAAAAAAAAAAAAAAAAAAAAAAAAAAAAAAACTATGCACATATGAGGCAATTCCTACACGAGGTGCAGTGGGTAAGCAAGCTAGAGGGAAACACGGTAAACTAAATGATGGAACACATGACCACAAAGTGCAGGGAGGTAGTGAGGTTCCTACCAAGGGACAACAGAAATAACAAAGATCAGAGCGAGTCCATGGTTTACCAGAAGTGGTGGAGAGGCAAAAGCCAAGCATGCTCAAGTATGGAAAAAGTATAAAAGGCAAAGGATCCAGGAAAATGGAGTTGAGCTGAAGAGCCAGAAATTAATGCATGGATAAGAGAAGCCCAGCGTCAATATGAAAATGACATAGCATCAAAATCTGACCTATAGTAGTTATACAGCAACATCAGAAGGAAAACAACAGTCAAGGACCAGGTAATCAGGCTAAGGAAGGAAGGAGGGAGGGAGGGGATCTCACAGGGAACACCTAGGAAATATGTTAAGAGCTCAGCTAGCAATTCAGGGAAGTATTCGGAGGAGACAGATAGGCTTCCAGCAAATCGAGGTAGTAGGGTGCACGAGCAAGTGCTGGACACCCTGCACACAACCAAAGTGGTGGTGAAGAAACTGCTAGGGAAACTAGATACCTCAAAGGCAGTGGGCTCAGATAATCTTTCTCCTTGGGTCCTGAGAGAGGCAGCAGATGCACTGTGTATGCTACTAACAACAATCTTCAATAAATACAGTGGTCCCTCAATAATCGTCCAGCCTGAAAGTTGTCCATTTCGGAAATAGTCCCATTATTTCGTCTAAACATTGGCTCGCAAATGGTCCATTAACTCGCTAATCGTCTGTGGTCCTGGACGCGTACTCACGGCTCTGAGCCGCCTCGGCCGCCCTTCCCAGCCAGAGTGCCATTGTTTACCAGTGAGCGATGGTCCCCTCGCGTGTTCATATGAAATATTTCATAATATTCCATTCATTTTAGTGCTTGCAAGTGCTAAGTAAGCTACCATGGCTCCAAAGAAAGCTCGTAGTGCCAAGCCTTTGGTAAAGGTGAGAAATACGAATGAATTTAAGAAAAACACCATTGAACAATATGAAAGTGGCGTACGTGTGGGCGAACTGGCCAGGATGTATAACAAATCCCGTACAACCATATCTTCCATCATAGCCAAGAGAAAGGAAATCAAGGAAGCTGTCGTTGCAAAGGGGGTAAATATGCTGACAAAAATGAGATCACCAGTACTCGAAGATGTTGAAAAGTTATTGTTTGTGTGAAACGAGAAACAATTAGCAGATGATAGTCTTATGACATCGCTTATTTGTGAAAAGGCTAGGCAGTTGCATGACGATTTGGTAAAGAAATTGCCTGCAACTAGTGGTGATGTGAATGAATTTAAGGCCAGCAAATGCTGGTTTGAGAGATTTAAGAAGCGTACTGGCATACACAGCGTTATAAGGCATGGTGAGGCTGCCACTTCGGACCAAAAAGCAGCTGAAAAGTATGTGCAGGAAATCAAGGAGTACATAGAGGCTGAAGGACTAAAACCTGAACAAGTGTTCAATTGTGATGAAACAGGCCTCTTTTGGAAGAAAATGCCAAAGAGGACCTACATTACTCAGAAAGAAAAGGCACTGCCAGGACAAGCCTATGACAGACAGGCTGACTCTAATGTTCTGTGCTAATGCTAGTGAGGATTTCAAAGCGAAGCCGTTACTAGTGTACCATTCTGAAAATCCCAGTGTGTTCAAGAAAAACAATGTTATGAAGAGTAAATTGTGTGTGTTTTGGAGATCTAATAATAAGGCATGGGTCACGAGGGACATTTTCGTCAAGTGGTTCAATGAAGTGTTTGGCCCTAGTGTGAAGAATTACCTCCTGGAAAAGAAATTGGATCTCAAGTGCCTCCTAGTAATAGACAATGCACCCACTCATCCTCCAAACTTGGATGACCTAATTCTGAAGGAGTTTGGGTTCAACACAGTAAAGTTCTTGCCCCCGAATACCACTCCTCTCCTCCAGCCCATGAACCAGCTGGTCATTTCAAACTTTAAAAAACTCTACACCAAAGCAATGTTTCAAAGGTGCTTTAATGTGACCTCAGACACTCACTTGACCCTAAGAGATTTTTTGGAAAGAACACTTCAGTATTCTCCATTGCATAAGCCTTATAGGTAAGGCTTGGGAGGGAGTGACTACCAGGACTTTGAACTCTGCTTGGAGAAAATTGTGGCCAGATTGTGTCCACAAGAGGGATTTTGAAGAGTTTGAGGCAGCCCCTGATGAGCCTATGTCAGTTGTGAACTCTACTGTGGCACTGGGGAGTTCCATGGGGGTTGGATGTGAGTTTGGAGGATGTAGAAGAGTTGGTGGAAGACCACAACGAAGAGCTCACCACTGAGGAGCTGCAAGAGCTTCAGCAGGAAGAGCAACAGATCGCAGCTCAGAATCTTGCTGCAGAGGAGGAAGAGGAAGAGAGATGGAAGGAAGTGCCTTCTTCAGAAATTGAGGAGATTTTTTAAATGTGGGGTAGGATGGAAAGATTTATGGAGAAACATCACCCTGAGAAGGATGTTGCAAGCCATATTGGCAACTTGTACAGTCTTGGCCCATTTTAGGGAAGTTTTAAAGAGACGCCAGAAACAGAGCTCTCTGGACAGTTTTTTTTGCGAGACAGGACTCCAGTGACTCAAGCTGGTCCTAGTGGCATTAAGAAACAGAAGAGAAATAACTCCAGAAAAGCACTTGGTACCTGAGGTGTTGATGGAAGGGGATTCCCCTTCCAAACAGTAATTAAATTTCTCTCCTCCTCCAGTCTTCCATACACTAAGAAGAATCACCAATAAAGGTAAGCGTTATGCTGTTAATGTTTCATTCATCATGTGCCATTGTATTGTTTATGTACTTCTATACTTCACGTAAAACATTTTTTTTGTTTTAATACTTCTGGGTGTCAGGAACGGATTAATTGTATTTACATTATTTCTTATGGGGAAAAATGTTTCGAAAATTGTCTATTTCGATAATAGTCACACTTCCAGGAACGGATTATGGACGATAATTGAGGGACCACTGTATATCAAAACAGGGCAAATGCCTAAGGTGTGGAAGATAGCAAATGTAGTCCCGATTTTAAAGCAAGGAGAGATAGTCAGCACTAAATTACAGACCAGTGTCACTGACGTGTGTCAAGTTATGAAGAAGATTGTCAGGAGAAGAGTGGTGGAGCACCTATAAAGTTATGGACTCGTACACGAGAACCAGCAAACCTATTGAAGCTCTATGACAAGGTAACACTAACATGCACACACACTAACACTCACAGAAAAAGGAAAAAAAGGAAAAGAAAAAAAAGAGAGAAAAGAGAAAAAAGATAGAAAACAAGAAAAAAGAGAAAGAAAAAGAAAAAAGGACAAAGCACGAAAAAAAGGAAAACGAGAAAAAAAAAGAAAACGAAAAAGATAAAAAGAGGAAAAAAGGAAAAAAGAAAACGAAAAAAGATAAAAAGAGGAAAAAAGGAAAAAGGAAAAAGAAAATAGAAGCAAAAAAGGAAAAAAAGAAAATAGAAGAGAAAAAGAAAAAGAAAAGAGAAAAGAAAAAAGAGAAAAAGAAAAAAAAAATTAAAAAAAGAGGAAAAAAGAAAAAGGAAAAGAAAAAGAAAAAAGGGAAAAAAGATAAAAGAAAAAAAAATGAAATAAAAATGAAAAAGAGAAAAACAAGAGGAAAAAAGGAAAAAGAGAAGAGAAAAAAAAGGAAAAAGAAAAACAAGAGGAAAAAAGGAAAAAGAGAAGAGAAAAAAAAGGAAAAAGAAAAACAAGAGGAAAAAAGGAAAAAGAGAAGAGAAAAAAAAGGAAAAAGAAAAACAAGAGAAAAAAAAGGAAAAAGAAAAAGGAAAAAAAAAAAAAAAAAAAAAAAAAAAAGGAAAAAAAGATAAGAGATAAAAGAAAAACGAAAAAGAGAAAAAGGAAAAAGAGAAAACGAGAAAAAAAAGAAGAAAAAAAAGAAAAGAAAAGAAAAGGAGAGAAAGAAGAGAGAAAAGAGTGTGTGAGTATCTTGTTGGAGTTCAAGGCAGCTTTCACTACAGCACCACACAAGAGACTCGTTGAAAAGCTAGAGGAGAAGGCAAGAATAAGAAAATACTGCAATGGATCAGGAAATACCTGAAAGGAAGGAAACAACCTGTGTGGGTACGAGACAAGGTGTGCGAGTGTGTGCATGTGTTGAGTGGGGGTTCCACAAGGCTCTGTCCTAGGTACAATGTGGTTTCTTGTATATTGGGCCAGTAGGCCTTCTTCAGTGTTCTTTCATTCTTATGTTTTTATATGTAAATGACATGATGGAAGGGATAGATTCAGAGGTATCCCTATTCACAGATATTATGAAACTAATGAGAATACAAGCAGATGAGGAACAGGTAAGCCTACAAGGGGATGATCTGGACAGGTTACATGCCTGGTTTGACAAACGGCTCCTAGAGTTTAACCCTTTGACTGTCGCAACCCCCAATCCTGAGGTGTCTCCTGGTGTCGCAAAATTTAAAAAAAAATTATTTTTTCTTATGAAATGAGAGAGAATCTTTTCCCGATTGTAATGACACCAAAAAAAACGAAATTTGATGGAAAACTGACGGAATTATGCTCTCGCGAAGTTAGCGACCTCGGCACTGTTTACAAATCGGCGATTTCGCCCACTTTGAGCCCTATTTTCGGCTAATTCCATTGTTCCAGTCGCCCAAACTCATAGCTATTTCTTTAGAACTCCATTTTTTCTATCGATTGAGTACAAGAAACTGCCCATTTACCGATTTCAACTACCTAATAATGTGGTCAGAAATTTGCAATTTTGCCAATTTCACGAAAACTAAAAAATATGACAATTTCAAAATAAGGTCCAGAAAGAACAATGTAGACATTCCTGGCTCTAAAATAACATTTTCTTTGCTCATCAGTCATGTCTCCAGGCCCCTCTGATATTACTCTTGCTTTCTATTTTGAATTTTTATTCAAACAAAAAATAGAAGACTTACTATTATGCAGACTACTGCAATACTGTAATAATTGTATAAATAACATCAACCCATTCATGACTGCATATTAGAATGGCTAGTTGGACATTTATTGGACAATGGCATCATTTGTTTACTTTTGAACATTGGCAAAAATCAAACATTTCCCCTACTTTGAGCTCCATTTCTAGTTTTTTTTTTTTATATAGTAAAATCAATCAAAATCACCTCTATTTCTATAATATGTTTTCCATTCTATCAAATGAGACCAAGAAAACGAGAATACAACCATAAATACTATACGAAAATAGACCACAAAGTCAGCATTTTAATTAAAAAAAAAACGGTCGGAGTTTTTTTTTTTCTCATTATGCACTGCGTGCTCCAGGATTTTTTTTATATGGTGCACACTGACCACAAAGACCCATTCTCTTACATGTGGGCCTACCAGCTTTCTCCTGCTTGATTTGAAGCCGCTAGAATTTATGAGTATACATTCGTCAAACACGGTACCTCGTAAGACGTATATATACGGCCGCGACAGTCAAAGGGTTAACCCCAGCAAGTGCAAAGCTACGAAGCTTTGGGAAGGACAAAGACAGCAGACAGTACAGCCTAAGAGGTCAGAGGCTGCAAAATTTGTTCAAGAAAAAGGATCTTAGAGTGAGCATCATACCGAGCTCATCAACCAAATAATTGCTGCAGCGTACTGGTGCCTGGCAAACCTGAGAATAGCAATTCGACACTGATGTATGTACACCCTGTGCAACAGACCCATATTGGAGTATGCAGTACCAGTATGGAACCCACACCTGGTCAACCACATCAAATTAGATGAAAGGCAAAGGTTTGCAACAAGACTAGGCCTGGAGCTGAGGAGTTTGTCCTATAAGGAGAGGTTAAAGGGAATTCAATCTGACAACACTTGAAGGACAGGAAGCATGGGGAGACATGATAATACAGTAGGGCCCCACTTATACGGAAGGTTAGGTTCCAGGCTACTGCCGGAAAGCAGAATGCCATTTTTTTTCCACTTATAAATGTATACCAATGCCAGATGACAAGTTTACACTAACATATATTAAATTAGCAATAGAACTTAGACATTAAAAAACAATAAAAAGTAAAATAAACACAGTACACATTATTTACCTCAAAATATTCGTAGTCTTAATGTAGGGCAAAACATGAGTAGCATTTACTGTAAGAAGTTAGATGTGGTAGCCCTCCTGGCCACCCCTACCACACATAATATACTACGACAATGCTTAAATAGTGATAAAATGCATATACAGTACACTCATTACTTACCTTAAAATATTTTTAGTCAATGTAGGGTGAAAGGTGAAAAGTATTTACAGTGGACCCCCGGTTCGCGAAGCCATCGGTATCCGATAAATCCGGTATCCGAAGCATTATATCGCAAAAAATTTGCCTCGGTTCCAGTTACAAAACCCGGTATGCGATACGATTCGTACGAGACGTGTCCAGTGTTTACAAGCCAGCAAGTGTGCGCGAATCTAAGGATACATTCGGTACATTCCATATTATCCATATTATCACTGTTTTTGGTGCTTGTTTCTGCAAAATAAGTCACCTTGGGCCCCAAGAAAGCTTTAGTGCCAACCCATCGAGACCAAGGGTGCTAATGACTATTGAAATTAAGAAAATGTGTGTGAAGTGGCTTGAAGTTCAAACCTTTTTTGATGAAAATCAACCTGACACAGCTACTGCAAGCCGTGTTGGAAACCTGTACACTGACAATGTTGTGAACCACTTTAGGAAAGAAAGGAATGAGAGGTACAGGCCTCTATGGACAGATATGTTGTGTGACAGAAGTCCAGTGACTCTCAAGCTGGTCCTAGTGGCATTAAAAGAAGAAGGTAAGTAACCCCAGAAAAGGACTTGCTACCTCAAGTCCTAATGGAGGGCGATTCCCCTTCTAAACATTAAAAACTTCGACACTCTTCCCTCCTCCCATCCCATCAATCATCACCAGATCTTCATTAAAGGTAAGTGTCAATTATTCTATTGTGATCATTCTATTGTTATTATTGTTATTGTAATTATTATATTGCATTAAACTTAATATATCATGTGGTAAAAGTTTTTTTTTTTCATACTTGCTCGGATTAATTTGATTTCCATTATTTCTTATGGGGAAAATTTATTTGCTTTCCAATAATTTTCGTTTACGATGAGCTCTCAGGAAGGGATTAATATTGTGAACCGGGGGTCCACTGTATTTGTAGAAAGTAGTGTAGGGAAGCCAGCCCAGCCACTCCACCCACTATGTAAACAGAGGATGCATCTGGTTGTGGTTCATAAACATTCATACAAACATCTTACATTGCGTACAAGTTTCTCCACAGCAGTACAGTAGAATAAATAAAAACCAAGACTTCCATTCTCATGTAATTTTTAGAAGGAATGATGCTCTGACAAATTATTGTAATAATTTGTAATAATAATTATAAGTTATTACTGCAAGTTATTATTATAATCATAATAAAAAAAGATCTAAACCCACAAGGGTCGTGAATTGCTATATATAGAGTGAAGGCATATGAAAGGAATATTTATCGACAGTTATCCCCCAGTGTTTAACTAGAGAGATAATTCTTCCAACACTCCTACAGAGCTGCTTTGTAAACAAATCTCATATTTATGTCAATTTTTATTCTGTGGGTGTATGTATAATGTTTATATGCTATGTAATGTGTTTGTTATATAATTTTGAAAAAAATATCGTAGATGGATTAATGAAAATGGCTTTATTAACGAAAAATAAGACATTTAATGTGCCCAAGAGAGATTATTATTACATAGTATTACTATGGTGTCACACTTCATGAGTAGAGAGACTCTTAGTGATTTTATTGTGTACCTACATGCCAGTACCTACATGCCTAGGCCTTCCGGCCTAGGAAGGGTTGGAGGGAGGGGGTAAAGGAGGTTTTGTGTGCGAGGGGCTTGGACTTCCAGCAGGCATGCGTGAGCGTGTTTGATAGGAGTGAATGGAGACAAATGGTTTTTAATACTTGACGTGCTGTTGGAGTGTGAGCAAAGTAACATTTATGAAGGGATTCAGGGAAACCGGCAGGCCGGACTTGAGTCCTGGAGATGGGAAGTACAGTGCCTGCACTCTGAAGGAGGGGTGTTAATGTTGCAGTTTTAAAAACTGTAGTGTAAAGCACCCTTCTGGCAAGACAGTGATGGAGTGAATGATGGTGAAAGTTTTTCTTTTTCGGGCCACCCTGCCTTGGTGGGAATCGGCCGGTGTGATAATAAAAAAAAAATAATAAAAAAATAACTTTAAAACACTTGGAAAGTGTTTAAGTTATTGTTTTGAAGTTATTGTTTTAAAGTTATTTTGGAAAGTTTACAGACATAATAAAAGTGCTCACGAAGAATGTAAACAAACCGGGTGGGACGCGCCGTATTTGAAAGACCACTTGCCATATAGCAAATTTTGGTCATAATTTGAAATCACTATTAGCGGAACTCCATAAGGCGAAATGCCGTAAAGCGGGGCCCTACTGTATATAAAATACTAAGACGAACAAGATGACAAGGTGAATAGGGACAATGAGTTGAAAACTCAGACGAGTCACGGATGTTAAGAAGTTCTTCTTTAGTCAGAGTTGTCAGGCAGTCAAACAGTCTGGAGAGTGATGTAGTGGAGGCAAGATCCCTACACAGCTTTAAGAAGAGGTATGATAAAACTCACGGGGCAGGGACAGTGGACCTAGCAGCGACCTGTGAAGAGGCGGGGCCAGAAGCTGATTTTGCCCTAGCAACCACAATTAGGTGAGTACACTTAACTTTCAGTGTACCTTCTTTTTTGTTTAAGCACTTTAAAAGCACATGTGGAGGGAGAGTACATGGCACAAGTGCCAATGACAAAATTTCTTGTCACTGATAGAACATATAAACAGCTCTACAGACATGTGTATTATTACTGAATGTGTGTGAATTGCTCTAAATGTGTATATCATCCAGCAAGTGATAGTTCTAACCTGTATAGAGTAACTATATCATGCACTATTTTACTAGCTGCATTATTATTACTTCTGGTTTAAATAGTACATTTGTCTTATTAGATCACACCAAGTATCTTACAATGAGAGGGGGAGGGGTAACTATGGTCACACCCACTATCTTATATGAAGAAGGGGAGTAAGGACAGGTCACACTAGTGAGTGGAACGGTACCAGACAATATGGTAGCATGTCTTAGTGTGAGGACAGTCAAGTACCATTCTCGCCACCTTCGTAACCTCTAGCAAAACACTGGTCGACAGTGAACCCTAAATTTTCCATCAAACCACACTTGGAATTTTAAGTCACCTTTTTTCCCCAACCATCATCAGGTTTGGTAAACCGCACTGTTGTACTTACATGCTGGACACAAGACACCTCATTCATTGATACCACCACAGAGAAATGACCAGTAAAACCCTGAAGGCTGTCAGGTTGCATTGTTTAATCACAGTAATACAGCCTCTCCTCTCTTAATGACGGAGTTCAGTTCCTAAGACTACGTTGGTAAACGAATTCATCGCTAAGCATGGAGCATACTTGCTTCTTCCTCTTCCCCTTTCCTCTTTCCTTTTCTCCTCTGGGTTGTCTTTCTCTCTCCTGTCTCGTGTTTCTGTTCCTTCATTTATTTTATTTCACCACTTCCCCTTTCACGCACCTCTGTGCGCTTGCTCTCTCTCTGTGGGCATCTAGCTCTTGCAGTGCTCCCCTTCCTTTGTTTTTGACTGGCTCGTCCTCCTTATTTTCCACTTCTACCACTACCACTACCTCTTCTTCTTCTACTACTACTACAACTACTGATGAAATTAAGACATGTGCGGCATCTGGTTGTCTTTGTTGTGGACGTTTCGCCATCCAGCCAGCCACTGGATGGCGAAACGTCTACGATGGGGATGCCCGGGTGTTGTGCATGTGTCTTAATTTCATCTTGTCGGTATTATATACAATTCTTGTACTACTACTACTACTACTACCTCCACCTATTCCTGCCTATATATAGCCATCCTGCTCCACCTCTGTTAGTGTGACTGTCAATGGTCAAAGTCGGACCGAAACGTCGTTGTAAGCTTCTCTCTTTTATGTGCGGGTTATTTGTGTATCGTTCCAGTCACGGTATTGTGCCTTTTTGTTATTTATTGGTGATGAATATCAATATTTTAATGTCACTTTGGCACCATTTGTAACATTTTTAGTATATTTTTAAATGTTTATACAGTAGTGCACTGGAATATTGTAATAAGCAAAACAATAGGAAATTGGCTCTAATACACATTATTTAGGTATGTATACTGGTCAGAGCGCCCAGTATGTCGCTAAGTGAGGAGAGGTTGTAATCTTAAAAGAATGTCCTGCCTATCAGAGTGAATGCAGGATCCACTTCTGATATGTAAATCACCCTACCACCCACCCACCCACACACCTTGCTGAAGATCACACTTTTGATGTAAACTGGACCTCGAATTCTCCTTCAGTACCTCGGACATCGAGGACATCACACATGAAAGGCCCCTTGGAGTTGGTGATCACTTGATTTTGAGCTTTGAATACATAATAAGAGTTACAAGTGGAGAGGGTAACAGGAGTAGGATAGGAAAAGCCAAACTACAAAAGGGGGGGCTACACAGGCATGAGGAACTTCCTGCAAGAGGTTCAGTGGGAAAGAGAATTGGTAGGAAAATCAGTAAACGAAATGGACTACATGACAACAAAATGCAAAGAGGCAGAGGAGAGGTGAAGGTGCTGCTAAATGAACTAGATACCTCAAAGGCGATGGGACCAGACAACATCTCTGTTGGTCCTTAGAGAAAGAGTCGAGATGCTGTTTGTGCTAACAACAACAATCTAACAACCACTGAAACTGGGCAACTACCCGAGACATGGAAGATGGCAAATGTAGTCCCAATTTTTAACACTTTCAGGGGCAAGATCCCCAATCCTGAACTTGTTCTCAGAGTTAAAAAAGAAAAAAATTCTCATGAACCAAGAGAATCCTTTCTCTGATGGTAATGACATCAAAAGTATGAAATCTGATGGAAAACTTATGAAATTATGCTCTTGTGAAGTTAGCGATCTCGACAATATATATGCATCGGCAATTTCGCCCACTTTCAGCTCTATTTTCGGCCAATTCCAGTGTTCCAATTGACTAAAATCATAACTATTTCACTACAACTCCATTTTTTTTATTGATTAAGCACAAGAAACTGCTTATTATTTCAATTACCCAATAAAGTGGTCAGAAATTGGCAATTTGGCCAATTTCACACAAATTTCAAGCGATGCCAATTTCAAAATAGGGTCCAGAATAAACAATGCAGACATTCCTGGCACTAAAACATTTTCTCTGTTCATCAGTCACCTCTCCAGGGCCCTCTTGTATTACTCTTGCTTTCCACATTGAATTTTTATTCTCGCAAAAAATAGAAGATTTACTGTTATGCAGACTACTGCATTATTGTAAAAATGGCATAAATAATATCAGCACGTGTGAAAGAATATTAGACTTGCCAGTTGACGTGTATTGGACGTGTGGCATGATTTGTTTACTCTTGAACATCGGCAAAAATCGAACATTTCCGCTGCTTTGAGCTCAATTTCAAGGTACTTTTTTCATCGTGAAACCAATCAAAATCATCTCTATTTCTGTAATTTATCTTCCATTCTATCAAATGTGACCAAGAAAACAAGAATACAACCATAACTACCATACAAAAATACACTGCAAAGTCGTTGTTTTAAGCCAAAAACAGTCGGATTTTTTTTTTCTCATTATGCACTGTGTGCTGCAGGATTCTTTTTATACTGCGCACACCGACCACACAGATCCATTCTTTCGTATGTAGGCCTACCAGCTTTCTCTCGCTAGATTTGAAGGTGCTACAATTTGTGTACAAGTACAGCACCGAACCTGGCTCTCAAGCTGTATAAGTATGGCACCGACCTTGGAAGGGTTAAGAGACAAACATGAGGTATTAAACTACAGACCAGTGTCACTTATGTGTATATCATGCCTAGTCATGGAGAAGATTATCAGGAGAGTGGTGGAGCACCTAGAAAGAAAAAAGCTTATAAATGACAAGCATGGTTTCAGGGAAGGGAAATCCTTTGTCACAAACCTACTCGAGTTTTAGGACAAGGTAATGGAAGTAAGACATGTGAGAGAGAGGGGTGGGTAGATTGCATCTTCTTGGACTGCAAGAAGGCCTTCAACACAGCACCTCACAAGAGATCAGTGCAAAAGCTAGAGAATCAGGCACGCATAACAGGAAAGGCACTGCAATAGATCAGAGAATATCCGACAGGGAGGCAACAAGTCATAGTACGTGACGAGGTGTCAGAGTGGGCACCTGTAATGAGGAGGGTTTCACAGGGGGCCAGACCTAGGACAAGTGCTGTTTTTGGTTTATGTGAATGACATGACGGAAGAGACAGAAGTGTTGCTATTTGCAGATGTGACGTCAATGTGGAAAAATAAATTGAACGAGGATCAGGCAGGACTACAGAGAGACCTGGAGAGGTTGCGAGCCTGGTCAAGCAACTAGCTCCTCAAATTTAACCCCACCAAATGCAATCATGAATATCGGGGAAGGGCAAAGAATATCACAGACAGTACAGTGGACCCTCGACATTCGATACTAATCCGTTCCCGAGAGCTATTGAATGTCGAAAATATCGAAAGTCGAATTAATTTTCCCCATAAGAAATAATGGAAATCAATTAATCCGTGCAAGACACCCAAAAGTATGAAAAAAAAATTTACCACATGAAATATTAAGTTTAATGCAATAGAATAATTACAATAACAACAATAACAATAGAATAGTAACAATAGAATAATTGACACTTACCTTTAATGAAGATCTGGTGATGATTGATGGGATGGGAGGAGGGTAGAGTGTCGAAGTTGTTACTGTTTAGAATAGGAATCCCCTTCCATTAGGACTTGAGGTAGCAAGTCCTTTTCTGGGGTTACTTTCCTTCTTTTAATGCCACTAGGACCAGCTTGAGAGTCACTGGACCTCTGTCGCCATTCCTTTAAGATTTGTTTAAAATGGGCCATAACATTCTCATTGTAATAGTCACCAGCACAGCTTGCAATAGCTGTGTTAGGGTGATTTTCATCCATAAAGGTTTGCAGATCAACCCACTTTGCACACATTTCCTTAATTTTTGAAGTAGGCACAATGGAGTCCACAACTGGCATAGGCTTCTCAGGGTTAGCCCCAAACCCTTCAAAATCTTTCCTAATTTCCATACTAATTCTCACCCTTTTTACCACAGGGTTGGCACTAGAAGCTTTCTTGGGGCCCATGGTGACTTATTTTGCAGAAACAAGCACCAAAAACAGTGATAATATGGATAATATGGAATGTACCGAATGTATCCTTAGATGCGCGCACACTGGCTGGCTTGTAAACATTGGCACACACGGGGCAGCTCAGGTCACACGTGGACACGTCTCTAACGAATCGTATCGAATGTCGAGGCAAAAAATTTGCGTTCAAATGCATCGAATGATGATGCCATCGAATGTCGGGGGTCCACTGTATAGGCTAGGTGGCCAAAGACTGCAAATCTCACTCAAGGAAAAGGATCTTGGAGTGAGTATAATACCAAGCACATCTCCTGAGGCACAAATCAACCAGATAACTGCTGTAGCATGTGGGAGCTTGGCAAACCTAAGAATAGCATTCTGATACCTCAGTAAGGAATTGTTCAAGACTCTGAACACTGTACGTCAGGCCCATATTGGAGTATGCAGCACCAGTTTGGAACCCACACCACATGTCAAGAAATTAGAGAAAGTGCAAAAGTTTGCAACAAACTAGTCCCAGAGGTAAGAGGAATCTGCCTCATGACACTGGAGGACAAGAAGGTTAGGGGAGACATGACAACAACATATAAAATACTGTGAAGAAGTTACAGGGTGGAAAGAGACAGGATGTTTCAGAGGTGGGACACACAAACAAGGGGTCACAACTGCAAGTTGAAGACTCAGATGAATCAGAGGGATGTCAGGAAGTATTTCTTTAGTCATGAAGTTGTCACAAAGTGGAAAAGTCTGGAAACTGACAGGAGGGAGGAACCATACATCGTTTTAAGACTGTTTGATAAGGCTTATGATGCAGGGAGAAAGAGGACCTAGTAGCAATCAGTGAAGAGGCAGGGCCAGGAGCTATGACCCAACCCCTGCAACCACAAATAGGCGAGTACACACACAGTATGGCTGTGTATCTTAGAGTGAAAAAGCAGCAAGACACCACACAAATACCCACACCGTATGAAGTGCCTTCCTGTAGACCAAACCCTTTCGCTGTCAAGACCCCTGCACACAAACTTGCTCTCAGTGTCGAAAAAAGAAATAATTCATGAAATTATGGAGAATCTTTCCCAGATGGTAATGACACCAAAAGTACGAAATTTCATGGAAAACTTACGGAATTACGCTTGACGATTTCGCCCAATTTGACCCCTATTTTCAGCCAGTTGCATTGTTCCAGTTGACCAAACTCATAGCTATTTCACTAGAACTCCATTTATCAACCGAGTACAAGAAACTGCCCATTTACCAATTTCAACTACCCAATAAAATGGTCAGAAATTGGCAATTTGGCCAATTTCACACAAATTTCCAAAGATGCCAATTTCAAAATAGGGTCCAGAATAAACAATGCAGACATTCCTGGCACTAAAATACCATTTTCTCTGTTCATTAGTCACAGCTCCAGGCCTTTCTTATATTACTCTTCCTTACCATTTTGAATTTTTATTCACACAAAAATATAGAAGATTTACTGTTATGCAGACTACTGCATTATTACAATAAGTGTATAAATAATGTCAACCCACTCGTGACTGTGTATTAGACTGGCCAGCTGGACATGTATTGGACGCCGACATCATTTGTTTACTCTCGAACGTTGGAAAAAATTGAACATTTCTGCTACTTTGAGCTGAATTTGAAAGTACTTTTCATTATGAAACCAATCAAAATCATCTCTTTCTGTAATATATATTCCTTTCTATCAAATGAGATCAAGAAAACGAAAATACAACCAAAAATACCGAAGGAAAATACACCTCACAGTTGGCGCTTTAAACAAAAAACACGGAGGTTTCTTTTTCCTCATTATGCACTGTGTGTTGCAGGATTTTTTTTATACTGCACACACTGATCATGCAGACCCATTCTCTCACATGTAGGGGCACCAGCTTTCTCCCAGTAGATTTGAAGCTGCTAGAATTTTGGCGTATTAATACGGCACCAACACTGGCTTGTAAGCTGTACTAATATGACACCAACAGTGAAAGGGTTAAATGACTGCCCAAGAAGTCAAATTCAACTCCCACAGTGCAAACATATTAATATTCTTTTTTTATTATCACACTGGCAGGGTGGCACGAAAAAGAAAAACTTTCACCATCATTCACTCCATCACTGTCTTGCCAGAAGGGTGCTTTACACTACAGTTTTTAAACTGCAACATTAACACCCCTCCTTCAGAGTGCAGGCACTGTACTTCCCATCTCCAGGACTCAAGTCCGGCCTGCCGGTTTCCCTGAACCCCTTCATAAATGTTACTTTGCTCACACTCCAACAGCACGTCAAGTATTAAAAACCATTTGTCTCCATTCACTCCTATCAAACACGCTCACTCATGCCTGCTGCAAGTCCAAGCCCCTCGAACACAAAACCTCCTTTACCCCCTCCCACCAACCTTTCCTAGGCCGACCCCTACCCCGCCTTCCTTCCACTACAGACTGATACACTCTTGAAGTCACTGTTTCGCTCCATTCTCTCTACATGTCCGAACCACCTCAACAACCCTTCCTCAGCCCTCTGGACAACAGTTTTGGTAATCCCGCACCTCATCCTAACTTCCAAACTACGAATTCTCTGCATTATATTCACACCACACATTGCCCTCAGACGTGACATCTCCACTGCCTCCAGCCTTCTCCTCGCTGCAACATTCATCACCCATGCTTCACACCCATATAAGAGCGTTGGTAAAACTATACTCTCATACATTCCCCTCTTTGCCTCCAAGGACAAAGTTCTTTGTTTCCACAGACTCCTAAGTGCACCACTCACCCTTTTCCCCTCATCAATTCTATGATTCACCTCATCTTTCATAGACCCATCCGCTGACACGTCCACTCCCAAATATCTGAATACATTCACCTCCTCCATACTCTCTCCCTCCAATCTGATATCCAATCCTTCATCACCTAATCTTTTTGTTATCCTCATAACCTTACTCTTTCCTGTATTCACTTTTAATTTTCTTCTTTTGCACACCCTACCAAATTCATCCACCAAACTCTGCAACTCTCTTCAGAATCTCCCAAGAGCACAGTATCATCAGCAAAGAGCAACTGTGACAACTCCCACTTTATGTGTGATTCTTTATCTTTTAACTCCACGCCTCTTGCCAAGACCCTCGCATATACTTCTCTTACAACCCCATCTATAAATATATTAAACAACCACAGTGACATCACACATCCTTGTCTAAGGCCTACTTTTACTGGGAAATAATTTCCTTCTTTCCTACATACTCTAACTTGAGCCTCACTATCCTCGTAAAAACTCTTCACTGCTTTCAGTAACCTACCTCCTACACCATACACCTGCAACATCTGCCACATAGCCCCCCTATCCACCCTGTCATATGCCTTTTCCAAATCCATAAATGCCACAAAGACCTCTTTAGCCTTATCTAAATACTGTTCACTTATATGTTTCACTGTAAACACCTGGTCCACACACCCCCTACCTTTCCTAAAGCCTCCTTGTTCATCTGCTATCCTATTCTCAGTCTTACTCTTAATTCTTTCAATAATAACTACCATACACTTTACCAGGTATACTCAACAGACTTATCCCCCTATAATTTTTGCACTCTTTTGTCCCCTTTGCGTTTATACAAAGGAACTATGCATGCTCTCTGCCAATCCCTAGGTACCTTACCCTCTTCCATACATTAAATAATTGCACCAACCACTCCAAAACTATATCCCCACCTGCTTTTAACATTTCTATCTTTATCCCATCAATCCCGGCTGCCTTACCCCCTTTCATTTTACCTACTGCCTCACGAACTTCCCCCACACTCACAACTGGCTCTTCCTCACTCCTACAAGATGTTATTCCTCCTTGCCCTATACACGAAATCACAGCTTCCCTATCTTCATCAACATTTAACAATTCCTCAAAATATTCCCTCCATCTTCCCAATACCTCTAACTCTCCATTTAATAACTCTCCTCTCCTATTTTTAACTGACAAATCCATTTGTTCTCTAGGCTTCCTTAACTTGTTAATCTCACTCCAAAACTTTTTCTTATTTTCAACAAAATTTGTTGATAACATCTCACCCACTCTCTCATTTGCTCTCTTTTTACATTGCTTCACCACTCTCTTAACCTCTCTCTTTTTCTCCATATAGTCTTCCCTCCTTGCATCATTTCTACTTTGTAAAAACTTCTCATATGCTAACTTTTTCTCCCTTACTACTCTCTTTACATCATCATTCCACCAATTGCTCCTCATCCCTCCCACACCCACTTTCCTGTAACCACAAACTTCTGCTGAACACTAACACTAAATTTTTAAACCTACCCCATACCTCTTCGACCCCATTGCCTATGCTCTCATTAGCCCATCTATCCTCCAATAGCTGTTTATATCTTACCCTAACTGCCTCCTCTTTTAGTTTATAAACCTTCACCTCTCTCTTCCCTGATGCTTCTATTCTCCTTGTATCCCATCTACCTTTTACTCTCAGTGTAGCTACAACTAGAAAGTGATCTGATATATCTCTGGCCCCTCTATAAACATGTACATCCTGAAGTCTACTCAACAGTCTTATCTACCAATACATAATCCAACAAACTACTGTCATTTCGCCCTACATCATATCTTGTATACTTATTTATCCTCTTTTTCTTAAAATATGTATTACCTATAACTGAACCCCTTTCTATACAAAGTTCAATCAAAGGGCTCCCATTATCATTTACACCTGGCACCCCAAACTTACCTACCACACCCTCTCTAAAAGTTTCTCCTACTTTAGCATTCAGGTCCCCTACCACAATTACTCTCTCACTTGGTGCAAAGGCTCCTATACATTCACTTAACATCTCCCAAAATCTCTCTCTCTCTCCTCTGCATTCCTCTCTTCTCCAGGTGCATACACGCTTATTATGACCCACTTTTCGCATCCAACCTTTACTTTAATCCACATAATTCTTGAATTTACACATTCATATTCTCTTTCCTCCTTCCATAACTGATCCTTCAACATTACTGCTACCCCTTCCTTTGCTCTAACTCTCTCAGATACTCCAGATTTAATCCCATTTATTTTCCCCCACCGAAACTCCCCTACCCCCTTCAGCTTTGTTTAGCTTAGGGCCAGGACATCCAACTTCTTTTCATTCATAACATCAGCAATCATCTGTTTCTTGTCATCTGCATTACATCCACGCACATTCAAGCATCCCAGTTTTATAAAGTTTTTCTTCTTCTCTTTTTTAGTAAATGTCTACAGAAGGGGTTACTAGCCCATTGCTCCCGGCATTTTAGTCGCCTCATACGACACGCATGGCTTACGGAGGAAAGATTCTTTTCCACTTCCCCATGGACAATAGAAGAAATAAGGAAGAACAAGAGCTATTTAGAAAAAGGAGAAAAACCTAGGTGTATGTATATATGCATGTGCATGTCTGTGAAGTGTGACCAAAGTGTAAGTAGGAGTAGCAAGATATCCCTGTCATCTAGTGTGTTTATGAGACAGAAAAAGAAACCAGCAATCCTACCATCATGCAAAACAGTTACAGGTTTCTGTTTCACAGTCATCTGGCAGGACGGTAGTACTTCCCTACGTGGTTGCTGTCTACCAACCTACTCGGGTGTTGGCAAGAGAAGTGGGGTTAAAAGATAAAGAATATAATACAAGTTTGAGTTGTCACAGTTCCTCTTTGCTGATGACGCTGTGCTTTTGGGAGATTCTGAAGAGAAGATGCAGAAGTTGGTGGATGAGCGTGGTAGGGTATGTAAAAGAAGAAAATTAAAAGTGAATATAGGAAAGAGTAAGGTGATGAGAATAACAAAAAAAAATTAAGTAATGAAAGATTGGATATCAGATTGGAGGGAGAGAGTATGGAGGAGGCGAATGTATTCAGATATTTAGGAGTGGACGTGTTAACAGATGGGTCCATGAAGGATGAGGTGAATCATAGAATGGACGTGGGGAAAAAGGCAAGTGGTGCACTGAGGAGTCTGTGGAGACAAAGAACTCTGTCCATGGATGCAAAGAGGGTAATGTATGAGTTTAGTTATGCCAACACTCTTACATGGGTGCAAAGAATGTGTGGTGAATGTTGCAATAAGGAGAAGGCTGGGGGCAGTGGATATGTGACTGAATATAATGCAGTGAATATAATGCAGAGAATTCGTAGTTTGGAAATTAGGAGGAGGTGCAGGCTTACCAAAACTACAGGGGTTGAACAAAATAATATGATCACCTTGTTCTGTAACAATTTTTTTTTATTATCGGTATGGAGTTGGTTCTCCATTTGCAGCTAAAACACTAGTTCGTCTGGGAATATATTCATATAGCATTTGAAAAATTTCCAGGGGAATTTTGAGCCATCACTCAAGCAAAACCTGCTCTAACTCTTCCAAAGACGATGGTGTAGGAAATTGGTTCCTGACTTGTTGCTCCAACTGACCCCACAGACGCTGTGATATTTGGATCTGGCGATTGTGGGGACATTATCGTCTTGGAAAATATCGGAAGAAAGGGACCTGTAACACAGGTTCATGTTATTTTGTCCAACCCCTAAATTATCCAGAGGGCTAAGGAGGGGTTGAGGTGGTTCGGACATGTAGAGAGGTTGGAACAAAATAGAACAGCTGAGTATATAAATCTGTAGTGGAGGGAAGGCTGGGTAGAGATCTGCCAAAGAAAGGTTGGAGGGAGGGGGTAAAGGAGGTTTTGTGTGTAAGGGGCTTGAACTTCCAGCAAGCATGTGTGAGTGTGTTAGACAGAAGCAAATGGAGACAAATGGTTTTTAGTTCTCGACATGCTGTAGGAGTGTGAGCAGGGTAATATTTATGAAGGGATTTGGGGAAACCGGCACATCAGACTCGAGTCCTGGAGATGGGAAGTACAGTGGACCCCCTCCTTACGATATTAATCCGTTCCTGAGAGCTCATCATAAGCCGAAATTATCGTCAGGCGAATTAATTTTCCCCATAAGAAATAATGGAAATCAAATTAATCCGTGCAAGACACCCCAAAGTATGAAAAAAAAAATTTTTTTACCACACGAAATATTAATTTTAATACACACAAACTTAACACATGCGCAATTATTATTCTACTAAGAATAGAATACATGACACTTACCTATTGAGGATCTGGTGATGATTGATGGGATGGGAGGAGGGGAGTGTGTGGAAGTTATTGTTTAGAAGGGGAATCCCCTTCCATTAGGACTTGAGGTATCAAGTCCTTTTCTGGGGTTGCTTCCCTCCTCCTTTTAATGCCACTAGGACCAGCTTGAGAGTCACTGGACCTCTGCCGCACAACAAATCTGTCCATAGAGCTTTCCTCAAATGGGCCATAACATTGTCAAGGTACAGGTTGCCAACACGGCTTGCAGTAGCGGTGTCAGGGTGATTTTCATCCATAAAGGTCTGCAGTTCAACCCACTTTGCACATATTTCCTTAATCTCTTTTTTCAATTCCATACTAATTCTCACCCTTTTTACCACAGGGATGGCACTAGAAGCTTTCTTGTGGTCCATGGTGACTTATTTTGCAGTTCTCTCTCGCAAATTTTTGCGTTCAAGGCAATGCGTTCGTAAGGGGTGGGGGGGGTCCACTGTAGTGCCTGCACTCTGAAGGACGGGTGTTAATGCTGCAGTTTTATAAAAGTAGTGTAAGCATGCATCTGGCAAGACTGATCGAGTGAATAATGGTGAAAGTTTTTCTTTTTTTGGGGCCACCCTACCTTGGTGGGAAACAGTTGATGTGTTAATTAATAAATAAATAAATCATTTTTTTTATATTAGTAAGAGCATTGCATATGTGGGAAAGTGCTACCCAAAAGGTTATATGAATAATGCTTAAGAATGGGAGGCCATCAGCTTTGGCGGGTATCTCAAACTACTTGAATTACAAGCAGTAGACCAGCATCAAGGCTCACAGGCCATGAAGGAATACAGGAAGGAAGGATAGCTGCAATTCTCTGTACTACAAACACTTGACCAGCATGAAGGCACACACCTTGAAAGATTAACTTAATAAGAGCAAGAATTACCTTCCTACAGAAGAGTGCTAAAGAACCATGTCTCTTGGGTTTATCTTTTTTCTTGTCCACATTTGTTGCTTCTGACACTCCCTCAAAGGGGCTCTCTTCACTGCCATCCCCAGCGGTTGCTGAGCCTGTATTACTTGTTGGCACTGTATATAATGTTGTTACTCCATTCTCCTTAACCTGCAAACATGAGAAAGGTATATAACTACTGTGTCAAACGTTTGAGTCAAGGTTAGAGTTATATTATTTACCAGGCACTCCGACCACATAGGTTGCTTACCACTCCTAGCCATAAAGTAATTATATACAACACATTAAAAGTACAAAAAAGAAGTTAAACAATAAAAGTTAAGAACACTAGCAAAATGCTCAACACAGATAATTGTTCTCATGCTAAGTTAAAATAACCAGCATCAATTAAAAAACATTAAATTAACATCAAACTCTGCTTAGAGTTCCCAGAAGTCCCTACAGGCAACAGTTAATACAAAAAACATGAGGAAGGTGGGAAGATCTAAGCCACTGCTTTAAATAACAGACTCCACACCCACACACAGTGACAAGCAAAACAGAAAGAATAGACATCTTGCTCCCCAATTAAGAGTCTGCACCTGCTTCTGAACTATCATTTATGCATTTCTGAAAACCTTTGATGACACCAAGAGTGAAATGTCTAGGTAGTAGGTTGGCAGACAGCAACCGCCCAGGGAGGTACTACCGTCCTGCCAAGTGGGTGTAAAACGAAAGCCTGTAATTGTTTTACATGATGGTAGGATTGCTGGTGTCTTTTTCTGTCTCATAAACATGCAAGGTTTCAGGTACATCTTGCTACTTCTACTTACACTTAGGTCACATTACACATACATGTACAAGCATATATATACACACCCCTTTGAGTTTTCTTCTATTTTCTTTCTAGTTCTTGTTCTTGTTTATTTCCTCTTACCTCCATGGGGAAGTGGAACAGAATTCTTCCTCCGTAAGCCATGCGTGTTGTAAGAGGCGACTAAAATGCCGGGAGCAAGGGGCTAGTAACCCCTTCTCCTGTATATATTACTAAATGTAAGAGGAGAAACTTTCGTTTTTCCTTTTGGGCCACCCCGCCTTGGTGGGATATGGCCGGTGTGTTGAAAAAAGAACAGTGAAATGTGTTATTCTTGCTTACGTTAGGTCAGGTTCATGACTAGAAGGGTATATAAATCTGAAGTGGAGGGAAAGGATGGGGACAAAGGAGTAGGGGGATCATCTCAGGAAAGGTTTGAGAAGGTGGAAATAAGCTTCGAGGGCTCAGGGCTTAAAAATCCAACAAAGTTGCACGAGTGTTAATATCTAACAGAATAGTGAGAGCACATTAAGAGAGAAGTGGAGGTAAATGATTTTTGTGACCTGATATGCTGTTGGAGTGTGATCATGGCAAAGCAAAATCAGTTAGCTGGACTTAAGTCCTGGAGGTGGGATGTACCATGCCTGTACCCTGAAGAGAGGGTGGGAATGTTGTGGTTCAGAGAACCACGTGAATTGTGATGTCAGTGCACTTCTGGTGGGGGAGAGGTCACCTTTCCTTGGAAGTTGGCTGACATGTTTGAAAAAACACACATAATTAACGAACATTAAAATAAAATAGCTGGCCTAAATCTGACAGTATGAGGAAAATGGTTGCAATTTAGAATGTGTGTTGTCTTCTGAACATAACCAAACATAAGCACAGCTTCCAAGAGGAAGACTGTACATTTCAGCCTCCAATTGTAGCACTCCCTGCATAAACATAACCTTTGAGAAGGATACCTCTTGCAATACTCTTTCTCCATTATACCTGGGTACACTACTACAATGAGGACAAATATTAAAATATAATGATTCTAATCAGAATTTACTGCTGATACTGAGAAACACACAGTAACAATCAATAGTGTAGACGAGATTCGATGCAATTCTATTTTACGACCAATACCAGTGAATACCTCACTAGGGTTAACCAATGTCATGCTAATTTCCAAAAATATGTGCATTTCATTCTGTTTTATGGTCCAAGTCGGGGTGAAACTTTGTCGTAAGCTTCTTTCTCCTATCTTTGGGTTATTTATGCACTGTTGCTGTTGTAGATTCGCTGGTCCATTTGCTGGCCCGGGTCTTTTCCGGGTGGTGAACCGGCCTTGGCTCCCAGTCACAGGAGTGTCTTGAAGAGCATGCCAGCTGCTCAGCAGCTGGTGATGTGAGGGCAGCTGATGAAGCTGCACAGCAGCAGGCAGTGTCAGGAAGGGATGAGAAAGCATTTTGTTCCTCTGTCTAGTAACACTAAGATAGAAGGCAATCTTGTCTTGAAAAGGATGATATTCTCAAACTTACTAGCTCACACATGGACTAAGTAGAAGATTCTTCAAGACTAGTAGACAACACTCAATGTTGGACGAGCTCAACTCTCGGCCAATGGGAGAGTGGGACCTGCACGCTTCCACAAGCAGCCAGTTGCATAAACACATACTATGTTTATGAAAGGAGTGCTTCTGTTGTCTGAAGAGGATCTCAGTTTAAGGGAACCTACAGGACACCTTCCCAGAACCTGACTCCCATAATCATGAGGACCTCCAGGAGCCAAGCTCCCATTAACCCTTTCACTCTCCAGACCCCTGAAATTAATATGGCCCTCAGTGTCCACTAAGAAAAAATCATCCTGAAATGGCAGAGAATCTTTTTCCGAAGGTTATGACACCAAAAGTATGAAGTCTGATGGAAAAATTATGGAATTAAGCCAATGCAAAATTAGCAGTATTGGCACAACCTATGAATCTGCAATTTCATCATCCGAGTCCTATTTTAAACCAATTCTATTGTTCCATTCAGTCATATTCTTAGCTATTTCACTAGCAGGCCTTCCTCTCTATCAACTGCCCATTCAACTATGCTATGAAGAGCACAGAAATCAGTATTGTGGTCAATTTTACACAAAATGAAAAATAATACCAATTTAAAAATGGAGTCCAAAATAATCAATGACAACATTCCTAACACTAAAACATTACCCCTGTTCATTAATCATGGCCTCAGGCCTTTCCTACATATTACACTTGATTTCCATTTTGAATTCATAATCACACAAAAATAGAAGAATTACTCTATTTCTCAGATAATAAAATATAACCAGGAGTGATTAGTTCCAATAATTCAAACAGACTTATTAAAAATGCACAAAACGGACTGGGAGGTGGGGGTGGCGTCCTCAGGAAAACCGGCAAAAATTTATTTCTTCTACTTTGAGTTCTATTTTAAGCTTCAAATGATAACAAAAAACAACCAATAAAACTATAAAAACCACCCTAAAAAACACCACAATATCATTTTAAACCATACATATTTTCAGAGTTTTCCTTTTCCCATCATGCACAGTACAGGAGTTTTTTTTATACTGTGCACACTCAAAACACAGACTTATTCTCTCATATCTAGACCAATATTTACCACTCACAGCTTATCTGAGCGAGCCGAGCTCATGACAGAACTACACGAGGAACTTTGGCCTCAACGACTTGGTTCGTGGTAGCCAATGAAAGGGCTAGTTACCGGAAATGGCTCAAGTCCCCTGACCTGTTCTCCCTGGAATGTAGGCAAGAAAAGTACATAATAATTTACACCTGGAAAATCCTAGAGGGACTGGTCCCAAATCTGCACTCAGAAATTGCTCCCTATGAAAGCAAGACTCAGCAGACAGAGCAACTTACCCCAATGAAAAGCAGGGGTGCCATGAGTACACTGAGAAAATAAAATAAGTGTCCAGGGCATAAGACTGTTCAACAGCCTCCCACCAGGCGTAAGGAAAATTACCAATAGACCCATGGCTGTCTTCAAGAGGAAACTAGACAGATACCTAAAGTCAGTGCCCAATCAGCCAGGCTGTGGTTTGAATGTTGAATTACTTGCAGCTAGCAATAACAGCCTGGTAGTTCAAACAATAATCCACTAGGAAGCCTCATCAAGGACGAAGCCATAAGGGCTTGACCCCAAGAACAACCTTCAGATATCAAGCTGAATGGTCTTGAGCCACAGTGCTGACAAAATTAGCTATTCAAATTCACATGATTCTACAAAAGCTTGACGGGGTGTCACAGTACAAGCAAGGTAGCATTCACGGAGTTAAAATAAAAATCGATTAGTTAGCAAAGCGGTGCCACAATAAAAAGTGATTAGCCAGACTTGAGCACCGTCAGAATCCCCACATGCTGTTTTTTTTTTTTTTTTTTTTTTACATTGTCCAGTAAGCGTTGTGGCCCACGAGACCCACACCCCACACCATACACAATGTACATATGCCACCCACTGTATACAACACAATACCCACACTAACAGTGTCAACAGAACACTTTACAAAACTTACACACACACACAAATCCAAATATTTCACATTACCACTGTCCATACACATTTACAGACACTGTTAGATAAATGGACAGGGACGCAACTAACTTGCTATTTTACTGTGGCAATATTTCGCTCTCCAGGAGCTTTGTCAAGCCAATATGGCTATAATGTCAAATTAGTTGCATCTGTGTTCATTTACCTAACATTTTGAGGGTAATTGTACCATTATCACATTCCTAGAACTGCTGCAGTTTGTGGAGCTCCATACACAATAGTGTTTTACACTAAAAAAAAAAAAAAACAAATGTCTCCCCGCTTTATTGGGCACCTTTTGGTGTGTGCACAGATATAACATCTTTTCTGAGCCTGTACAGTACTAGGAAGTGATCACTAAACTTCAAACAAGAGAGTATTTGGTGAGGAGTATGGTGGTGCAGGTGTTATGACCTAGTGTGAGACCTGGCATTTTTCTGATGACAGAAACAAAAGTGGGTACATGGTCTTTTGCCAGTCCTGATTTGGCTTGTATATTATGTAGGGAGCATTGCACTCTGTCCATAAGAGTGAAGAGAAGTTTAATGTACCATTTGCAACTCTTGCAGACAATTAGCAAACACTATCTGCATGTCACACTTTTCTGCCAAAAGCATACTGGCGGTGTAATCCATAACAGCAGCTTGTCTCGGAATGAGTTCATATCTGTGTGTATCCACCTTTCCTGCATTTTTCATTTTGGGGTGATGAATCGCTGTCAACAATGTTATGTTTGTCATGCCACTGAAATATCATTATGTCACTGCCATGAAGCACCTGTACCAATGTCTGCATTGAACCTGGACATGTGTGTGTGTTTCCACACTGTACTACACATGTCTGTCATGGTTACATTGAATAAGGGGTTTGTGGACCAGCTATCCATGTACAATAGTTCCACCATATCCACGGGGCATACATTCCAAGGCTTAACGTGGATACCTGAAACCGCGGATAGTAGCGAACCCTATATGCAAGTTTTTTTTTTGTTTATGTACATTCCTATGATGTCGTTTTTTGTTTATACAGTGGTACCTCGGGATACGAACAGCTCAAAACTCGAACAATTACGTAAGTGTATTTATGGAAGTGCTTTTGTAACTATTTTTGGGAGTCCGAAACAGATTAATCTAATTTACATTATTCCTCACGGTAACAAATTTGTTTGGTATCGGCACTTGAACAGCCTTCTGGAATGAATTAAGTTCATATCCCAAGGGATCACTGTATAGATGCCTATGAAGTTTAATTGATAAATTTTGCACAATAAGTCAAGTATTAGAACTGATGGGAAGCACCTCAGGGCTTTTCTTAGGCTTCAAAGAACATCCCTCACTGTTTTTGCACCTTGGGTCCATTATTAAGCAAAATTAAGGGTTATTTACGAGCCACAGTAAATGACTGAAACCACAGAAACCGAATCCGAAGATACGGAGGCTCTACTGTATAATTTATGCCCTTTAACAAAATATGGTTCCATCATAGTTCTCACCACATCACCTAAGATACCCAGTAACTTCCTGGTATCTTTCAATGTTTTGCTTCCTGTATACACAATCAGATCCAATACCAGGCTGGTTTCACAATCACACTACACAAACACCTGATACCAAAGAGTTTCCTCATCCCAGGTATATACTGCTTGAAAGAGTTGACCTTTGAACATTATCACATAGTCATCAATGACAGGGTTCCTAAAGGGATCATTTTGTAATACAGGTTGGCCATCACTAATCCGGTACTAATTTCATCTAGCACAATTTCAAAATTCTGGGGTCGCCACACAAACCTGCTGCTACTGTTTGGTGGCGCTACCTGCTGCATATGTCATTTCAATTTCTTTTTTCTTCATTTACTGTTATAACCTGCTTACTTTTAGCCCTAGCCATGGCTCCAACAAACAAAAGAAATGCTTTTTGTTGTGTAAATCACATACACTGTACATTGCCCATAGAAGATAAGGTGGCTTTGAAGCCACTGTGTTGCCATGAGCTCAGTTCACTCAGATAAGCTGTGACTGGCAAATTTGGCCCTAACGAGATAATAGGTCTCTGTGGTAAGTGTACACTAAATAAAAAAAATCCTGCAGCACAGCGCATAATGAGAAACAAAGGTGACTGTGATTTTGGCGTAAAACACCAACTTTGTGTATATTGGTATGGTTTATATGGTTGTATATTGGTATGGTTCGTATGGTTGTATATTCGTATGGTTTATATGGTTGTATATCATTTTTTTTTTTAGCTGATTTAATAGAATGGAAGATATATTACAGAAACAGATATAATTTTGATTGGTTTCATGCCAGAAAGTACCTTAAAATTGAGCTCAAAGTAGCAGAAATGTTCAATTTTTACCGATGTTCAAGAGTAAACAAATGATGTCACCGTCCAATACATGTCCAATTAGCCGGTCTAATATGCAGTCACGAATGGGTTGACATTATTTGTACAATTATTACAATAATGCATAACAGTAAATCTTCTATTTTTTGTGTAAATAAAAATTCAAAATGGAAAGCAAGTGCAATACAGTAGGGCCCCACCTATACGGCAGGTTAGGTTCCAGGCTACTGCCAGAAAGCAGACATCGTTGGAAAGCAGAACGCCATACTTTTCCACTTATAAATGCATATAAATGCCAGGTAACAAGTTTACACTAACATACATGTATTATGTTAGCAATAGAACTAGGCATTAAAAACAATAAAAAGTAAAATACACACACAGTACACCCATTACTTACCGTAAAATATTTGTAGTCTTAACCCCTTGACTGTCGCAGCCCCCAATCCTGAAGCGTCTCCTGGTGTCGTAAAATTTAAAAAAAAAAAAAAAATCTCATGAAATAACAGAATCTTTTCCCGATTGTAATGACACCAAAAACACGAAATTTGATGGAAAACTGACAGGATTATGCTCTCGCGGAGTTAGCGACCTTGGCGATATTTACAAATAGGCGATTTCGCCCACTTTGAGCCCTATTTTTGGCTAATTCCATTGTTCCAGTTGACCAAACTCAACTATTTTTTTAGAAATCCATTTTTTCTATCGATTGAGTAAAAGAAAATGCCCATTTACCGATTTCATAGGTACGCATAAATTCCCCTAATTTCTAATTATCTAAAATGGCAGATAGTTGTATAGGATTTAAGCTCCTACCAGGAAGGATTACCTTCTTTTAGAAATGCCAACATGAGGATGTTTAGGACTTCAAGACAGAGCCTCCCCACTTATGGAACAATTAACAATTTGCAATTCTGCCAATTTCACGAAAATTAAAAAAATATGACAATTTCAAAATAAGGTCCAGAATGAACAATGCAGACATTCCTGGCTCTAAAATAACATTTTCTTTGTTTATCAGTCACGTCTTCAAGCCCCTCTGATATTACTCTTGCTTTCTATTTTGAATTTTTATTCAAACAAAAAATAGATTTACTGTTATGCAGACTATTGCAATACTGTAATAATTGTATAAATAACATCAACCCATTCATGACTGCATATTAGAATGGCTAGTTGGACATTTATTGGACAATGACATCATTTGTTTACTTTTGAACATCGGCAAAAATCGAACATTTCCCCTACTTTGAGCTCCATTTCCAGGTTCTTTTTATAGTAAAATCAATCAAAATCACCTCTATTTCTATAATATGTTTTCCATTCTATCAAATGAGATGAAGAAAACGAGAATACAACAATAAATACTACACAAAAATAGACCACAAAGTGGGCAGTTTAATTAAAAAAAAAAAAAAAAAACGGTCAGTTTTTTTTTTTTCTCATTATGCACTGCATGCTCCAGGATTTTTTTTATATGGTGCACACTGACCACACAGACCCATTCTCTCATATGTGGGCCTACGAGCTTTCTCTTGCTTGATTTGAAGCCGCTAGAATTCATGAGTATATATACGTCAAACACGGTACCTCGTAAGATGTATATATATGACCTCTACAGACAAAGGGTTAATGTAGGGTGAGAGGCGAGTTTAATTTGTAGGAAGTTAGGTCTGGGAGGTATGGTAGCCAGCCAGGTCAGCCCACCCCACCCACACATAATATACTACATTTAATTAACCCTTAACCCTTTGACTGTCGCGGGCAACTTTCTGAAACTGTCATTCTGCCGCAAAATTTTTGAGAAAAAAAAAAATATTTCTTATGAAATGATAGAGAATTTTTTCCTGATGGTAAAGACACCAAAAGTTCGAAATTTGGTCGAAAAGCCACGGAATTACGCTCCCGCGAAGTTAGCAGTCTCAGCAACATACATGCATCAGCGATTTCGCCGACTTTGAGCCCTGTTTTTAGCCAATTCAGTTGTTCCAGTTGACCAAACTCGACTATTTCTTTAGAACTCCAGTTTATCTATCAGTTGAGTACAAGAAACCGCCCATTTACCGATTTAAACTACCCAATAAAGTTGTCAGAAATTGGCAATTTAGCCAATTTCACGCAAATCAAAGAAGATGCCAATTTCAAAATAGGGTCCAGAATAAACAAGGTAGACATTCTTGGCACTAAAATACCATATCTTCTGTTCATTAGTCACATCTCTAGGCCCCCCTTATATTGCTATTGCTTTCTATTTTGATTTTTTATTCATGCAAAAAAATGCAAAATTTACTGGTATGCAGACTACTGCATTATTTTATAAATGGTATAAATAATATCAGTGCACTAGTGAAAGAATATTAGACTCCCCAGTTGACGAGTATTGGATGTGTGGTGTGATTTGCTTACTCCTGAGCATTGGTAAAAATCGAACATTTCCGCTACTTTGAGCTCATTTTCAAGGTAGTTTTCATCGTGAATGTAATGAAAATCTTCTCTATTTCTGTAATAGGTTTTCCATTATCACCTAAGATCATGAAAACGAGAATACAACGATAAATACTATATGAAAATACACCTCAAAGTCGGTGTTTTAATAATAAAAAAAAAAACCCAGTCAGTTTCTTTCTCTCATTACGCACTGTGTGCTGCAGGATTTTTTTTTATGTGGTGCACACTGACCACACAGACCCATTCTCTCACATGTGGGCCTACCAGCTTTCTCCTGCTTGATTTGAAGCCGCTAGAATTTATGAGTATATATACGTCAGAAACAGTGGCGCGTAAGACGTATTTATACGGCGTAAACAGTCAAAGGGTTAAACTGTCCAAACACAGATCTACGTTCACGTGTGTAGCGCTCTGACCTTGATTTTCCCCATTTGAAAGCATGTATAAAAAACGTAGATCTACGTTCAGAGCCCCCAGCACGTGGACGCAGATCTACGTTTGGACAGTTTAAGGGTTAAAGCTCCTCAGTGATAAAACACATACATGTACAGTACATTCATTAACCCCTTGACTGTCGCAACCCCAAATCCTGAGGCGTCTCCTGGCATCGCAAAATTTAAAAAAAAAAAAAATCTTATGAAATGATAAGAGAATCGTTTCCCGATTGTAATGACGAAATTTGATGGAAAACTCATGGAATTACGCTCTCTCGAAGTTAGCGACCTCGGCGATATTTACAAATTGGCAATTTTGCCCACTTTGAGCCCCATTTTCAGCTAATTCCATTGTTCCAGTTGACCAAACTCATAGCTATTTCTTTAGAACTCCATTTGTTCTATCGATTGAGTACAAGAAACTGCTCATTTACCGATTTCAACTACCCAATAACGTGATCGAAAATTTGCAATTTGGCCAATTTCACGCAAATTAAAAAATATGCCACTTTCAAAATAGGGTCTAGAATGAACAATGCAGACATTTCTGGCTCTAAAATGACATTTTCTTTGTTCATCAGTAACGTCTCCAGGCCCCTCTGATATTACTCTTGCTTTCTATTTTGAATTTTTATTCAAACAAAAATTGGAAGATTTACTGTTATGCAGACTACTGCAATATTGTAATAATTGTATAAATAATGTCAACCCATTCATGATTGCGTATTACAATGGCCAGTTGGACATTTACTGGACAATGACATCATTTATTTACTTTTGAACATCGGCAAAAATCAAACATTACCCCTACTTTGAGCTCCACTCCAAGGTTCTTTTCATTGTAAAACGAATCAAAATCACTGCTATTTCTATATGTTTTCCATTCTATCAAACGAGACCAAGATAATGAGAATACAACCATAAATACTATATGAAAATACATCACAAAGTCGGTGTTTTAATCCGAAAACACCAGTTTTTTTTTCTTCTCATTATGCACTGCGTGCTGCAGGATTTTTTTTATATGGTGCACACTGACCACACAGACCCATTCTTTCACATGTGGGCCTACCAGGTTTCTCTTGCTTGATTTGAAGCCGCTAGAATTTTTTAGTATATATACGTCAAACACGGCGGCCCCTAAGACGTATATATACGACTGAAACAGTCAAAGGGTTAATTCCCTTAAAATATTTGCAGTCTTAATGTAGGGTGAGAGGCGAGTTTTATTTGTAGAACTCAGGTTTGGGAAGTATGGTATCCAGCCAGGGAAGCCCTCCCCACCCCACCTCACCCACACGTAATGTAAACAAACCAGACAAACATGTCTGGTTTTCGTCATTTTACATTGTGTACAAGTTGTCTCCACGTTGATACAGTAGAATAAATAAAGAGAAACAATCCCATTCTCATGTAACATTATTTTAAGAAGAAATGATGCCCTGAGTGAAGGCATACTTAGGTACATGTACACAAGTAAAATTATCAGTTATAGCAATAATGTAGGTATGTAGTCCGCCTGGGCTACATACCTATACACTTACCTACATAGCTACATGATACTTAGTGCGGCCCAGAGCCATATTATTACCATCGACATACCATGTTCACCGAGTTTAATTGTTTCTAACTACCTTCAGATGCCTTCAAACAAAGGGAGAAGTAATGAATAATTCATGCCAAAAATTGCAAACAAAAGTGTTATATATTAAGGGGAGTGACGTAATGTTTTCCCTCCACCCGGCTACACCACCTCCATAGTACATAAATAATGTTTATATGCTATGTAATGTTTCTTATATAATTTTGAAGAAAATATCAGATGGATTAATGAAAATGTCTATATTAACATAAAATAAAACATTTAATGTGCCCATGAGTGATTATTATTACATAATAGAGAGATGCTCTTACGGAAAACGTCAACAAACCGGGTGGTATGCAAGGTATTTGAAAGATCACTTGCCATATAGAAAGCTTCCATCATAATTCGAGATCGCTGTATTAGCGGAACGCCGAAAAGCGGGGCCCTACTGTATAAGTGCTCTGGAGATGTGACTAATGAACAGAGAAAATGTTATTTTAGTGCCAGGAATGTCTGCAGTGTTTATTCTGGACCCTATTTTGAAATTTGTATGAAATTGGCCAAATTACCAATTTCTGACCATTTTATTAAGTAGCTGAAATAGGTAAATGGGCAGTTTCTTGTATACTCAATTGACAGAACAGAAGGAATACTAGCTTAATATCTACGAGTTAGGTAGACTGGAACAATGGAATGGGCCAAAAATAGGGCGTAAAGTGGGTGAAATTGCCGATGCGTAAATATCACCATTGGGTTAAGTGTATTCTAATCTAACCACTCTGTAATCTGGCAAAATCACAAATATGGCACCCTACAGGTCCCAATGATGCTGGATTAGTGATGGTCAACCTGTACTGAAGAAATAAAGTTTGCTTGTTGTGGTGGTTGTGCTAGTGGTGGGGGTGGTGGGCACCACCATGGGTAATTAGGGTGTGCAATGTGGGTTTTGGTTCCTAGGCTGGGCTGGCTCTGGTGCCATGCACCCCTTTGTGCCACCACCTGCTGCTGACAGGTGCCAGCACAGGCCCCCAGCCTATTACCCATGCCAATCAATGCACCATCATCCTATCATTGTCGCCAGTGTTGGGTCCCGGGATGTACTATGTCCACTGTACATATTAACATTTCACAGGCGAATAATCATCTTCACTCATTGGCTCAGTCATCAGCTGCTAGGAAATCAAAATCCACATCACTAACTCTCACATCTGTGCCCAAGCCACTGGTGAATATGAGCTCTCTTATGGGGCAATGAATGCATTCTGGACAAACCAACCCCACATGTGGATGGTTGTGGGCTCCTGTGGTTTTCAGTGACATTTCTGGTATCCAGATCATCACTTCTGGTCACTAAGTGTTTGAAACCAAAGAACTCATCCTCGGGTACATAATCCTTGCTGTGGATTTGTCAAGGGGGAATTTTAAAGCCCTTTGAATTCTCCTGGGAGTAAGCCCTTTGCATCTGTATGGTGTGATGAACAATGTGTACTCAAGATGGCATTCCCAGAATGCACTGCAGCAGCCCTGATTTTACATATAATATGTACACCATTCATATCTAGACCCACCAAGTCTCTCATGCCAAATCTGAAGCTGCTAGAATTTATGCTTAGATTTACAAAAGCGACCCTGGAATCAATAAGAAATAGTGAAAGGGTTAAAGAAGGGTGAGGATGTTACAGTTTGGAGAGTCATCTCAAGTGTGAAGTTGGCAGACTCCTGGTTAGTGTGACTGAATGGGAGTGTGGATGTTTTTTTTTTTTCTGGGTCACCCTACTTTGGTGGGAGACAGCTTTGGTGTTAAAAATAGCACAGAAATGTTTACCTGAACAGTAATAATACTGGATGGCTTGTGAACAGTGGGAGATGCCGTAGAGACGGGAGTTAAGCGATTACAGAGGCCAGCAGCTCTGGTGAAAGTTAGAGTAGCTGGAGGCTCCAGGGAACTGCAAGTAGATGCAGGAAACAATGTTCTTCTAGCTGATGACTGACCCACTGGTGACTGGAATCTTTCAGATATTGTTGACAGTGGTGAAAGCTGAAGATCTGAAAAGCATGAATAAGCATTATTATTATTATCATTTTAATTTTCATTGCTAAAAATAACACACTGGCTATCTCACAAAGGTAGGGTGACCAGAAAAAGAAACTGTTTCACCATCATTCAATAACTTATCAGAAGAATGCCAACACCAGAGTTCAAATGACTCAACTGCAACATTCTCATTCCCCTCTCCTCCTCCAGTGTTGGCACTGTACTTCCCACCTCCAGGACTAAAGTCCAGCTAGCTGGTTTTTCTGAATCCCTTCATAAATGTTACCTTTTGCACACTCCAACACTGTCAAATCATAAAAATTACTTTTTTTCCACTCATTATCTAACATGCTCATACAAACTTCTTCGATGCTCAATATTTTTTTTTTTTGTTTTTTTTTTTTTTTTAACAAGTTGGCTGTCTCCCACCGAGGCAGGGTGACCCAAAAAGAAAGAAAATCCCCAAAAAGAAAATACTTTCATCATCATTCAACACTTTCACCTCACTCACATAATCATTGTTTTTGCAGAGGTGCCCAGAATACAACAGTTTAGAACCATATACCTATAAAGATACACAACATATCCCTCCAAACTGCCAATATCCCGAACCCCTCCTTTAAAGTGCAGGCATTGCACTTGCCCATTTCCAGGACTCAAGTCCGGCTATATAAAAATAACAGGTTTCCCTGAATCTCTTCACTAAATAGTACCCTGCTCACACTCCAACAGCTCGTCAGGTCCCAAATACCATTCGTCTCCATTAACTCCTATTGAACACGCTGACGCACGCTTCCTGGAAGTCCAAGCCCCATGCCCACAAAACCTCATTTCCCCCTTCCTTCCAACCTTTTTGAGGACACCTACCCTGCTTTCCTTCCCCTACTGATTTATATGCTCTCCATATTCTACTTTGATCCATTCTCTCTAAATGACCAAACAACCTCAACAACCCCTCTTCAACCCTCTGACTAATACTTTTATTAACTCCACACTTTCTTCTAATTTCCACTCTGAATTTTCTGCATAATATTTACACCACACATTGCCCTTAGACAGGACATCTCCACTGCCTCCAACTGCCTCCTCGCTGCAGCATTTACAACCCAAGCTTCACACCCATATAAGAGTGTTGGTACTACAAGACTTTCATACATTCCCTTCTTTACCTCCAAAGATAACTTTTTTTTTGTCTCCACATACCTCAATGCACCACTTGCCTTTTTTCCCCTCATCAATTCTATAATTAACCTAATCCTTCATAAATCCATCCGCTGACACGTCAACTCTCAAATATCTGAAAACATTCACTTCTTCCATACTACTCCTCCCCAATTTGATATCCAATTTTTCTTTATCTAAATCATTTGATACCCTCATCATTTTACTCTTTTCTATGTTCACTTTCAACTTTCTACCTTTACACACACTTCCAAACTCGTCCACTAACCTTTGCAATTTTTCTTTAGAATCTCCCATAAGCACAGTATCATCAGCAAAAAGTAACTGTCAATTCCCATTTTCTATTTCATTCCCCATAATTTAATCCCACCCCTCTCATGAACACCCAAGCATTTGCTTCTTTTACAACCCAATCTATAAATATATTAAACAACCATGGTGACATTATACATCCCTGTCTAAGACCTACTTTTACTGGGAAGTAATCTCCCTCTCTTCTACACACCCTAACCTGAGCCTCACTATCCTCATAAAAACTCTTTACAGCATTTAGTAATTTACCACCTATTCCACATACTTTCAACATCTGCCACATTGCTCCCCTATCCACTATCATATGCCTTTTCTAAATCCATAAATGCAATAAAAACTTCCCTACTTTTATCTATATACTGTTCACATATATGCTTCATTATAAACACTTAATCTACACATCCCCTACCCACTCTAAAACCTCCTTGCTCATCCACAATCCTACATTCAGTCTTACCTCTAATTCTTTCAATAATAACCCTACTGAACACTTTCTGGTATACTCGGTAACCTTATTCCTCTATAATTCTTACGAACTCTTTTGTCCCCCTTCCCTTTATATAAAGGGACTATACATGCTCTCTGCCAATCCCTTGGTACCTTCCCCTCTTTCATATTATTTATTATCACACTGGCCGATTCCCACCAAGGCAGGGTGGCCCGAAAAAGAAAAACTTTCACCATCATTCACTCCATCACTGTCTTGCCAGAAGGGTGCTTTACACTACAGTTTTTAAACTGCAACATTAACACCCCTCCTTCAGAGTGCAGGCACTGTACTTCCCATCTCCAGGACTCAAGTCCGGCCTGCCGGTTTCCCTGAATCCCTTCATAAATGTTACTTTGCTCACACTCCAACAGCACGTCAAGTATTAAAAACCATTTGTCTCCATTCACTCCTATCATACATTTATTAAACAAATATACCAACCACTCCAACACTATCCCCCCCTGCTTTCAACATTTCTGTCATGATCCTGCCAGTTCCAGTTGCTTTACCCCCTTTCATTCTATGTAATGCCTCACGCACCTCCCCCATACCCACATCCTGCTCTTCTTCATTCCTAAAAGATGGTATACCTTCCTGGCCAGTGCATGAAATTACCGCCTCCCTTTCTTCGTCGACATTTAAAAGTTCCTCAAAATATTCTTGCCATCTACCCAATACCTCCCTCTCCCCATCTACTAACTCCCCTACTGTTTTTAACTGACAAATCCACTCGTTCTCTAGGCTTTCTTAACTTGTTAAACTCACACCAAAATTTTTCATTATTTTCATTAAAATTTCTTGACAGTGCCTCTCCCACTATCTGCTCTCCTTTTGCACTCTCTAACTACTCTCTTCACCTTTCTTTTACTCTCCATATACTCTACTCTTCTTATAACACTTCTGCTATGTAAAAACCTCTCATAAGCTACCTTTTTCTCTTTTATCACACCCTTTACTTCATCATTCCACCTATCATTCCTCTTTCCTCCTGCACCCACCCTCCTATAGCCACAAACTTCTGCCCCACATTCTAGTACTGCATTTTTAAAGCTATCCAACCCTCTTCACCCCCCCCCCCCACTACTCATAGCTGCATCAGCCCACGTTTCTGCCAATAGTTGCTTATATCTCACCTGAACTTCCTCCTCCCTCTTACTTGTTGCTATTTTCCTCTTTTCCCATTTACCTCTTACTCTAAGTGTACCTACAACTAAGTATTGATCCGATATATCAGTTGCCCCTCTATAAACTGGTACATCCTGGAACCTACCCATCAACCTTCTATCCACCAATACATGATCTAACAAACTACTTTCATTACGTGCTATATCATACCTTGTATATTTATTTATCCTCTTTTTCATAAAATATTTAATACTTATTACCAAACCTCTTTCTACACATAGCTCAATTAAAGGCTCCCCATTTTCATTTACCCCTGGGACCCCAAATTTACGTACTACTTCTTCCACAATATTTTTACCCACTTCAGCATTGAAATCCTCAACCACCATTACTCTCACACTTGGTTCAAAACTCCCCATGCAGTCACTCAGCATTTCCCAAGATCTCTCTCTTCCCTCTACACTTCTCTCTTCTCCAGGTGCATATACGCTTACTATAACCCACTTTTCACATCCGACCTTTATTTTACTCCACAATCCTTGAATTAATACATTTATAGTCCCTCTTTTCATGCCATAGCTTACCCTTCAACATCATTGCTACTCCTTTTTTAGCTCTAACTATTTGAAACCCCTGACCTAATCCCATTTATTCCTCTCCACTGAAACTCTCCCACCCCCTTCAGCTTTGTTTCACTTAAAGCCAGGACATCCAGCTTCTTCTCATTCGTAACATCCACAATCATCTCTATCATCATTTGCACAATATCCACGCACGTTCAGACTTCCCGCTTTGACAATTTTCTCCTTATTTTTTAATTATTATTACAGGAAAAGGGGTTACTAGCCCATTGTTCCCGGCATTTTAGTTGACATTTACAACACGCATGACTTACGGAGGAAAGATTCTTATTCCACTTCCCCATGGATATGAAAGGAAAAATAATAAGACCAAGAGGTATTAAGATAAAAATCAAAGAAAACTCAGAGGAGTGTGTATAAATAAACGTGTACATGTATGTGTAGTGTGACCTAAGTGTAAGTAGAAGTAGCAAGACATGCCTGTAATCATGCATATTTATGAGAGACAAAAGACACCAGCAATCCTACCATCATGTAAAACAATTACAGGCTTTTGTTTTATACTCACTTGGCAGGACGGTAGTACCTCCCTGGGTGGTTGCTGTCTCCCAACTTACTACCCTGAATCCCTTCACTAAATATAACCCTGCTCACACTCCAACAGCTCATTACGTCCCAAATACCATTTGTCTCCATTAACTCCTAACACGCTCACGTATGTTTACTGGAAGGTCAAGCCCCTCGCCCACAAAACCTCCTTTACCCCCTCCCTACAACCTTTTCGAGGATGACCCCTACCCCGCCTTCCTTCCCCTACAGATTTATACACTCTCCACGTCATTCTACTTTGATCCATTCTCTCTAAATGACCAAACCACCTCAACAACCCCTCTCAGCCCTCTGACTAATACTTTTATTAACTCCACACCTTCTCCTAATTTCCACACTCCAAATTCTCTGCATAATATTTACACCACACACTGTCCTTAGACAGGACATCTCGACCGCCTCCTCGCTGCAGCATTTACAATCCAAGCCTCACACCCATATAAGTGTTGGTACCACTATACTGTGTAGATCAAGTGTTTACATTGAAGCATATATGTGAACAGTATTTAGATAAAGGTAGGGAAGTTTTTATTGCATTTATGGATTTAGAAAAGGCATATGATAGAGTGGATAGAGGAGCAATGTGGCAGATGTTGCAAGTATATGGAATAGGTGGTAAGTTACTAAATGCTGTAAAGAGCTTTTATGAGGATAGTGAGGCTCAGGTTAGGGTATGTAGAAGAGAGGGAGAATACTTCCCGGTAAAAGTAGGTCTTAGACAGGGATGTGTAATGTCACCATGGTTGTTTAATATATTTATAGATGGGGTTGTAAAAGAAGTAAATGCTAGGGTGTTCGGGAGAGGGGTGGGATTAAATTATGGGGAATCAAATTCTAAATGGGAATTGACACAGTTACTTTTTGCTGATGATACTGTGCTTATGGGAGATTCTAAAGAAAAATTGCAAAGGTTAGTAGATGAGTTTGAGAATGTGTGTAAAGGTAGAAAGTAGAAAGTGAACATAGAAAAGACTAAGGTGATGAGGGTATCAAATGATTTAGATAAAGAAAAATTGGATATCAAATTGGGGAGGAGTATGGAAGAAGTGAATGTTTTCAGATACTTGGAAGTTGAAGTGTCGGCGGATGGATTTATGAAGGATGAGGTTAATCATAGAATTGATGAGGGAAAAAAGGTGAGTGGTGCGTTGAGGTATATGTGCAGTCAAAAAACGTTATCTATGGAGGCAAAGAAGGGAATGTATGAAAGTATAGTAGTACCAACACTCTTATATGGATGTGAAGCTTGGGTGGCAAATGCAGCAGGGAGGAGACGGTTGGAGGCAGTGGAGATGTCCTGTCTAAGGGCAATGTGTGGTGTAAATATTATGCAGAAAATTCGGAGTGTGGAAATTAGGAGAAGGTGTGGAGTTAATAAAAGCATTAGTCAGAGGGCAGAAGAGGGGTTGTTGAGGTGGCTTGGTCATTTAGAGAGAATGGATCAAAGTAGAATGACATGGAAAGCATATAAATCTATAGGGGAAGGAAAGAGGGGTAGGGGTCGTCCTCGAAAGGGTTGGAAAGAGGGGGTAAAGGAGGTTTTGTGGGCGAGGGGCTTGGACTTCCAGCAAGCGTGCATGAGCGTGTTAGATAGGAGTGAATGGAGACGAATGATACTTGGGACCTGATGATCTGTTGGAGTGTGAGCAGGGTAATATTTAGTGAAGGGATTCAGGGAAACTGGTTATTTTCATATAGTTGGACTTGAGTCCTGGAAATGGGAAGTACAATGCCTGCACTGTAAAAGAGGGGTTTGGGATATTGGCAGTTTGGAGGGATGTTGTGTATCTTTATACGTACAGTATATGCTTCTAAGCTGTTGTATTCTGAGCACCTCTGCAAAAGCAGTGATAATGTGTGAGTGTGGTGAAAGTGTTGAATGATGAAAGTATTTTCTTTTTGGGGATTTTCTTTCTTTTTTTGGATCACCCTGCCTCGGTGGGAGACGACCGACTTGTTTGGGGAAAAAAAAAAAAACACTATACTTACATGAATTCCCTTGTTTGCCTCCATAGATAATGTTTTTTTTGTCTCCACACATTCCTCAATGCACCACTCACCTTTTTTCCTTCATCAATTCTATGGTTAACCTCATCCTTCATACATCCATCCGCTGACATGTCAACTCCCAAATATCTGAAAACATTCACTTCTTCCATGCTCCTCTCCAATGTGATATCCAATTTTTTTTTATTAACACATCGGCCAATTCCCACCAAGGCAGGGTGGCCAGAAAAAAGGAACTTTCATCATTCACTCCATCACTGTCTTGCCAGAAGGGTGCTTTACACCACAGTTATAAAACTGCAACATTAACACCCCTCCTTCAGAGTGCAGGCACTGTACTTCCCATCTCCAGGACTCAAGTCCGGCCTGCCGGTTTCCCTGAATCCCTTCATAGATGTTACTTAGCTCACACTCCAACAGCATATCAAGTATTAAAAACCATTTGTCTCCATTCACTCTTATCAAATACGCTCATGCACACTTGCTGTAAGTCCAAGCTCCTTGAACACAACCTCCAGTACTCCCTCCAGCTTCCTAGGCCAACCCCTACCCCACCTTCCCTCCACTACAGATTTATACACTCTCGAAGTCATTCTGTTATGTTCCATTCTCTCTACATGTCTGAACCACCTCAACACCCTCTCCTCAGCCCTCTGGATAATAGCTTCGATAATCCCACACCTCCAAATTTCCAAACTACGAATTCTCTGCATTATATTCACACCACACATTGCCCTCAGGCATGACACCTCCCTGGTATAACTATACTTTCATACATTCCCCTTTTTGCTTCCAGACAAAGTTCTTTGTCACCACAGACTCCTAAGTGCACCACTCACCCTTTTCCCCTCATCAATTCTGTGATTCATCTCATCCTTCACTGACCCATCTGCTGACATGTCCACTCGTAAATATATGAATACATTCACCTACTCCATACTCTCTCCCTCCAATCTGATACCCAGTCTTTCGTCATCTTTTCGTTATCCTCATAACCTGACTCTTTTCTATATTCACTTTTAATTTTCTTCTTTTACATACCCCACCAAATTCATCCACCAACCTCTGCAACTTCTCTTCAGAATCTCCCAAAAGCACCGTGTCATCAGCAAAGAGCAACTATGACAACTCCCACTGTTTTGATTCTTTATCTTTTAACTCCACACCTCTTGCCAAGACCCTCGCATTCACTTCTCTTACAACCCCATCTATAAATATATTGAACAACAATGGTGACATCACGCATCCTTGTCCAAGGTCTACTTTTACTGGGAAATAATCTCCCTCTCTCCTACATACTCTAACTTGAGCCTCACTATCCTCGTAAAAACTTTTCACTGCTATCAGTAACCTACCTCCTATACCATACACCTGCAACATCTGCCACATTGTCCTCCTATCCACCCTGTAACATGCCTTTTTTAAATCCATAAATGCCATAAAAACCTCTTTACCCTTATCTAAATACTGTTCACCTATATGCTTCACTGTAAACACTTGGTCTACACACCCCCTATCTTTCCTAAAGCCTCCTTGTTCATCTGCTATCCTACTCTGTCTTCCTCTTAATTCTTTCAATAATAACTACCATACACTTTACCAGGTATACTCAACAGACGTATTACCCTATAATTTTTGCTTTCTCTTTTATCCCCTTTGCCTTTATACAAAGGAATTATGTATGCTCTCTGCCAATCCCTAGGATCCTTACCCTCCAAAATTTTTTCTTATTTTCATCAAAATTTCTTGGTTGTGCCTCTCCCACTATCATCTGCTCTCCTTTTACATTCTCACCACTCTCTTCACCTTTCTTTTACTCTCCATATACTCTGCTCTTCTTATAACACTTCTGTTCAAGATGTTAGCACTTAAAACCTCCCTTTCCCTCTAAGCCTCTCTGGGACAACCGACAACCCTCCTTCCTTCTACCCCAGATTCATATGCTCTCCTAGTTATGCTATTTTGCTACATTCCATGTCTAAACCACTTCAACAATCCATCCTCTGCCCTATGTATAATACTTTTGGCAGCTCTGCATCTCTGAATATGAAAACTTCAAATTTCACACAATACACCGCCAAAGAAAAATCTCCACTGCCTCCAGCCTCCTCACTGCAAACATTTAAAACCCATACCTTACAGCCAGACAAGAATGTTGGTACTACTATACTCAGGTATATTTTTTTTTTTTTGTCTGTGGATAATGTTTGTCTACAACCCCCCCCCCCCAATTTTATGAGTCGCCTTTCAAAAGAATCGATTATCAACAAGTCCACTCCCAAATATCTAAACACATTTACTTCTTCCATATTCCCTCCCTCCAATTCAACATTCAGTCTTTCACTGACTAAATTTTTTTGTTACACTCACCATTACCCTGCTCTTTCCTATGTTTACTTCCGATTTTCTTCCTTTACATACCCTCCCAAATTTAACCATCACATCTCCCAAAACTATACAACTACCATCATTAGTCTACCAACCTTTGCAGGATATCTTCAATATCTCTCAGAAGCACATCAGAAAAAAAAAAAAAAAAAAAAAAAAAAAAAAAAAAGGCAACCGTGACAAATTTCACTTGGTATTTGATTCTTTACCTTTTCATAGCACGCTTCTCCAAAATACCCTAGTGTTCAATTCTCTTACAATCACATCTATAAATATGATGAATGAGGTGACATCTTGCATCCCTAAGGCCTGCTTTTACAGGAAAAAAAAAAAAAACATATCCTGAGCCTCACTATCCACACTAACTCATTACTGCTTTTAACCCTTTCATGGTCAGTGCTGTAGTATCACAGTTTTGAGCTTAGCATAGTGCTGGAGTTCAGCTCACTCCCATCAGCTGAGAGTGGTAAATTTTGGCCTAGATATGTGTGGAGTGTGCGCACCACAAAAAAATCCTGCCCCCCACACAGTTCATGACGAGGAAAAAGCAAAACTTACCATGTATGGTTTAACCCTTTGAGGGTCCAGACCCCCAAATCTGAAACTTGCCCACAGGGTTATAAAAAAAAAAAAAAAAAAAAAAAAAAAATCTTATGAAATGGTGGAGAATCTTTTTCTGAAGGTAATAAAACAAAAATATGAAATTTGATAGAAAATTTACGAAATTACATTAACGTGAATTTGGCTGTGTGTGATATTTATGCATCAGCGATTTTGCCCACTTTGGGTCATATTTTAGGCCAATTACATTGTTCCAGTCGACCAAATTCTTAGCTATTTTGCTAATATGTCTTCTATTTTAGTGACTGAGCACAAGAAACTGCCCAATCAACTATTTCAACTACCCAATAGTCATCAGAAATTGGTAATTGTCTAATTTTTCACAAATTTCAAAATATTCCAACTTCAAAATGGGGTCCAGAGTAAACAATGCAGGCATTCCTGGCACTAAAATAACATTTCCTTTGTTCATTAGTTATGTTCCCAGGCTTTACACATGAATTCCATTTCGATTTGTTATTCACAAAGAATTTTTAGTTATATAAAAAAAAAAAAAAAAAAAAATTTTACTGTTGTGCAATACTGTAATAATTAAATAAATAATATCAGTGCCTTCATGAATGGATATAAGACCCACCAGTTGACATGAACTGGAAATTTGATGTGACATGTTTACTCGAATACATTGTATTGGCAAAAATTGAGTATTTCCCCAATTTTGAGCTCAATTTCAAACTATTTCCAGTTCTAAATCATCTCAATTTCTGTAACATACCTTCCTTATGGAAATCACGAATACATCCATAAAAAAAAATCCCGCAACCATGTTTTTGGTTTAACCCCTTCAGGGTCCAAGGCCAAAATCTGAAGTGGTGCCCAAGTGTCCAAGAATTTTCCAAAAAAAAAAAAAAATGTTACTTTTTCTTATGAAATGGTAGAGAATCTTTTTGTGAAGGTAATAAAACAAAAAGTACGAAATTTGATGGATAATTGACGAAATTATGCTCTCGCGAATTTTGATGTGTCAGCGATATTTATGAATCTGCGATTTTGCCGACTTTGACTTCCATTTTAGGCCATTTACATCATTCCAGTCGACCAAATTCTTAGCTATTTTACTAGTATTACAGTGGACCCCCGCATACCGATGGCACCACATAGCGATTAATCCGCATACCGCTTGCTTTAATCGCAAAAATTTTGCCTCGCATACCGCTTAAAAACCCGCTCACCGATTTTCGTCCGAGACTCGTCCAATGTGCGCCCTCAGCCAGCCTCACATGTGCCGCCCGTGCCATTGTTCACCAGCCAGCCTCAGCAGTAACATTCAAGCATACAATCAGAATATTTCGTATTATTACAGTGTTTTCGGTGCTGTTTCTGGAAAATAAGTGACCATGGGCCCCAAGAAAGCTTCTAGTGCCAACCCTACACCAATAAGGGTGAGAATTCCAATAGAAATGAAGAAAGATCATTGATAAGTATGAAAGTGGAGTGCGCATCGCCGACCTGGTCAGATTGTACAAGAAACCCCAATCAACCATCGCTACTATTGTGGGCACCAGAAAGGCAATCAAGGAAGCTGTTCTTGCCAAAGGTTTAACTGTGTTTTCGAAACAAAGATCGCAAGTGATGGAAGATGTTGAGAGACTCTTATTGGTGTGGATAAATGAAAAACAGCTAGCAGGAGATAGCATCTCTCAAGCGATCATAAGCGAAAAGGCTAGGAAGTTGCATCAGGATTTAATTAAAAAAATGCCTGCAACTAGTGCTGATGTGAGTGAATTTAAGGCCAGTAAAGGTTGGTTTGAGAGATTTAAGAAGCATAGTGGCATACATAGTGTGATAAGGCATGGTGAGGCTGCCAGTTCGGACCACAAAACGGCTGAAAAATATGTGCATGAATTCAAGGAGTACATAGAGACTGAAGGACTGAAACCTGAACAAGTGTTTAATTGTGATGAAACAGGCCTGTTTTGGAAGAAAATGCCAAGCAGGACCTACATTACTGAGGAGGAAAAGGCACTCCCAGGACATAAGCCTATGAAAGACAGGCTTACTTTGTTGATGTGTTCCAATGCTAGTGGTGATTGCAAAGTTAAGCCTTTATTAGTGTATCACTCAAACTCCCAGAGCGTTCAGGCAAAAGAATGTCCTCAAGGAGAATTTGTGTGTGCTGTGGAGGGCAAACAGTAAGGCATGGGTCACTAGGGACTTTTTCTATAACTGGTTACACCATGCATTTGCCCCCAATGTGAAAGATTACCTAACTGAAAAGAAATTAGAACTTAAGTGCCTCCTGGTGTTAGACAATGCCCCTGGTCATCCTACAGACGTGGCAGAGCGACTTTATGGGGACATGAGCTTCATTAAGGTGAAGTTTTTGCCTCCTAATACCACTCCTCTCCTGCAGCCCATGGACCAACAGGTTATTGCAAACTTCAAAAAACTGTACACAAAAGCTCTGTTTGAAAGGTGCTTTGTAGTGACCTCAGAAACTCAACTGACTAAGAGAGTTTTGGAGAGATCACTTTAATATCCTCAATTGTGTAAACCTTATAGGTAAGGCTTGGGAGGGAGTGACTAAGAAGACCTTGAACTCTGCTTGGAAGAAACTGTGGCCAGAATGTGTAGACAAAAGGGATTTTGAAGGGTTTGAGGCTAACCCTGAGAGGATTATGCCAGTTGAGGAATCCATTGTGGCATTGGGAAAGTCCTTGGGGTTGGAGGTTAGTGGGGAGGATGTGGAAGAGTTGGTGGAGGAGGACAATGAAGAACTAACCACTGATGAGCTGATAGATCAACTTCAAGAGCAAGAGGCCAGACCTGAGAAAACTGGTTCAGAGGAGGGGAGAGAGAAATTGAAGAAGTTGTCTACTACAAAGATTAAGGAAATGTGTGCAAAGTGGCTTGAAGTGCAAACCTTTTTTGATGAAAATCACCCTCACAGCAAGCCGTGCTGGTGATTATTACACTGACAATGTTGTGAAACACTTTAGGGAAGTCATAAAGGAACGAGAGGTACAGGCCACTATGGACAGATATGTTGTGCGAAAGAAGTCCAGTGACTCTGAAGCTGGTCCTAGTGGCATTAAAAGAAGAAGGGATGTAACCCCAGAAAAGGACTCGACACCTCAAGTCTTAATGGAAGGGGATTCCCCTTCTAAACACTAACACTCTCTCTCCCCTCCTCCCATCCCATCAATCATCACCAGATCTTCAATAAAAGTAAGTGTCATGTAATTGTGCATGCCTTTTTCAGTTTGTGTGTACTAAAATTAACATTTCATGTGGTAAAAAAATTGTTTTTTTCATACTTTTGGGTGTCTTGCACGGATTAATTTTATTTCCATTATTTCTTATGGGGAAAATTCATTCACATACCGATTATTTCGCATAACAATTACCCCTCTTGCACGGATTAAAATCGGTATGCGGGGGTCCACTGTACTTCTATTCTATCGACTGAGCACAAGAAATCGCCAAGTCAACTGTTTCAACTACAAAAAGCGATCGGAAATTGGTAATTTGGCCAATTTAACACAAAGTTCAAAATATTCCAATTTCAAAATAGCGTCCAGAATAAACAATGTAGGCATTCCTTGCACTAAACTAACATTTCCTCGGTTCATTAGTTATGTTTTGAGGCTTTATAAATAAATCCCATTTTGATTTTTTATTCACATAATGAATTTTTATTCACACCAAAAAATAGAAGATTTACTAATATGCAATACAGTGGACCCCCGCATACCGTTGGCCTTACATAATGTTAAATCCGCATACCGCTACATTTTATCGCTAAGATTTTGCCTCGCATACCGCTAAAAAACCCGCTCAACACTGTTCGTCCGAGACGCGTCTATGTGAGGCCTGAGCCACGCTCACATGTTCCACCGGTGGCATTGTTTACCAGCCAGCCTCCGCGGTAACATCCAAGCATACAATCGGAACATTTCGTATTATTACAGTGTTTTTGGTGATTTTATCTGCAAAATAAGTGACCATGGGCCCCAAGAAAGCTTCTAGTGCCAACCCTGCAGCAATAAGGGTGAGAATTACTATAGAGATGAAGAAAAAGATCATTGATAAGTATGAAAGTTGAGTGCGTGTCTCCGAGCTGGCCAGGTTGTATAATAAACCCCAATCAACCATCGCTACTATTGGTGGTACAGCTGCTGCTGCTGCTGTAGTACCGTCTGCATACAGTGGACCCTCGGCTAACGATATTACATAATCCGTTCCTTAGAGCTCATCATTAGACGAAATTATCATTAGCTGAATTAATTTTCCCCATGAGAAATAACGGAAATCCAATTAATCCTTTCTGGACAGCCAAAAGTATTCAAAAAAAAATTTTCATAAAATATACATTTCCCTACAAAGAAAACAATGAGACATGCACAATAACTATATAAATAAATGTTAAAATGACACTTACCTTTACTGAAGATTATTGATGAGTGATGAGACACTTTCTTGAACACACTGGGATTTTCAGAGTGATACATGAGTAAAGGCTTCACTTTGCGATCCCCACTAGCATTACAACAGAACATGAGAGTTAGTCTGTCTTTCATAGGCTTGTGCCCTGGGAGTGCCTTTTCCTCCTGAGTAATATAGGTCCTGTTTAGCATTTTCTTCCAGAACAGGCCTGTTTCATCACAACTGAACACTTGTTGGGGTTGGAATTCTTCAGCTCCGCCATGTCTTATCACGCTGTGTATGCCACTACGATTCTTAAATCTCTCAAACCAACCTTCGCTGGCCTTAAATTCACCAATATGAGCACTAGTTCCAGGCATTTTTTCCTGTTCACCTGGGTGTTAGTCGACTGGTGTGGGTCGCATCCTGGGGGACAAGATTATGGACCCCAATGGAAATGAGTTACAGTCCTCGATAACTCACTGACTTTCTTGGGTTACCCTGGGTGGCTAACCCTCTGGGGTTGTTTCTCGGTAATTGTTTCTCGTTAAGCCACACCAATAACAGTCTCTCCATATCTTCGAGTAGTACAGCTGACGGTGATGCAGCAACCTCTGACCGTGGTGCAGCAGCAGCTGACCGTGATACAATAGTATTTCGATAGTATTTCTCGCCCTTTTTACCACAGGGTTGGCACTAGAAGCTTCCTTTGGGCCCATGGTGGCTTATTTAGCAGTTACAAACACTATAAACAATGGAATAATGCAAAATGTATTTAATGAAACCGGCCACCCTGGCTTGTAAACAATGACAGCAAGGCAGCTGAGGCACTCAGGCTGGACGGACAGGCTCAGGACGAATCACATTGGGAGAGTTTCTTATCGGTAGCCAGGCCAAAATTTTTACGCTCAAACGCTTCGTTGGGCAGATTTAACATTATGCAATGCGTTCGTTAGCCAAGGGTCCACTGTATTATGTAGCATGTATAAAGTTGGTAGACAGCAACCGCCCAGGGAGGTACTACCGTACTCCCAGGCGAGTGTAAAACAGAAGTCTGCATTTGTTTTACATGATGGTACGATTGCTGGTGCCTTATTTTCTGTCTCAAACATGCAAGATTTCAGGTACATCTTGCTACTTCTACTTACACTTAGGTCACAGTACACAAGCATGTACACATTTATATACACACTCATTTGAGTTGTCTTTGATTTTATCTTAATTCTTGTTCTTATTAAATTTTTCTTTCATATCCATGGGGAAGTGGAACAAGAATCTTCCCTCCATAAACCATGCATGTTGTAAAAGTCAACTGAAATACCGGGAGCAATGGACTAGTAACCCCTTTTCCTGTACAGCTTACTAAAAAGAAAAAGAAGAAAACCGTCAAAGTGGGATGTTTGAATGTGTGTGGATGTAGTGTGAATGATAAGAGACGATTGTGGATGCTATGAATGAAAAGAAGCTGATGTCTTGGCTTTAAGTGAAGGGGGTAGGAGAGTTTCAGTGGGGAGAAATAAATGGGATTAGGTCAGGGGTTTCTAAGAGTTGGACGTGTTGTATGTGAAAAGTGGGTTACAGTAAGTGTTTATTAACCTGGAAAAGAGAGAAGTGTAGAGAGAGATTTTGGGAAATATTGAGTGCATGCAGAGTTTTGAACCAAGTGAAGAGTACTTATGGTTAGGGTTCTTGATGCTAAAATGGGAAAAAATGTTGTGGAGGGAGTAGTAGGTAAATTTGGGGTGCCAAGGGTAAATGAAAATGGGGAGCCTTTAATTGAACGATGTGTTGAAAAAGGCTTGGTAATAAGTCATACATATTTTATGAAAGACAATCAATAAGTATACATGATATAGCACAATGAAAGTAGTTTGTTAGACGATGTATTAGTGGATAAAAGGTTGATAGGTAGGCTTCAGGATGGGTATGTTTACAGAGGAGCAACAGATTATCAGATCATTATTTAGTTGAAGCTACAGTTACAGTAAGAGGTAGATGGGACAAAAGGAAAAATGGCAACAACAGGTAAGAGACAGGTGAAAGTTTATAAACTAAGGGAGGAGGAAGTTAGGGCGAGATACAGTGCACTCTTGGTTTACGGAATTAATCCATTCCAGAGAGCGACTTATCCCAAATCTGACTTGTATCGAATTAATTTTCCCCGCAAGAAATAATGGAAATCTAATTAATCCATTCCAGACAACCAAAAATATTAACATAATAATTTCCTTACATGAAATATACATTTCCCTACACAGAAAACAATGAGATGCAGAGTAAATATTAATAATTAATAAAATTACACTTGCCTTTATTGAAGACTTATTGATGAGTGATGACACAGGAGGGGAGAGGATGGAGGTGTACTATTGTTTGGAAGGGGAATTCCCTTCCATAAAGACTTCAAGCCCCAAGTCCTTTTCCGGGGTTACTTCCCTTCTTTGTCTTTTAATGCAACTAGGACCAGCTCGAGAGTCACTGGACCCCTGTCGCACAAAATGTCTAGAGAGTTCTGTTTCTGGAGTTTCTTTAAAACATCCCTAAAATAGAACACAACACTCATTGTACATGTTGCCAACATGGCCTGCAACAGCTGTGTCAGGGTGATGTTCATCCATAAATGTTTGCACCTTTGTCCACATTGTACAAATGTCCTTAATCTTTGACGAAGGCAACTTTCTCGATCTCTCTTCCCCCTCCTCTGAAGCAATTTCCCGAGCTGTGGTCTGGTGTTGCAGATGAAGGTCTTGCATCCCTGTAGTGAATAGCTCTTCATCATGGTCCTCCACCAACTCTTCCACATCCTCCAAACTCACATCCAACCCCATGGAATTCCCCAGTGCCACAATAGATTCCACAACTGGCATAGACTCCTCAGGGTCAGCTCCAAACCCTTCAAAATCCCTCGCTTGTACACATTCTGGCCACAATTTTCTCCAAGCAGAGTTCAAAGTCCTGCAAGTCACTCCCTCCCAAGTCTTACCTATAAGGTTTATGCAACTGAAGATACTGAAGTGATCTTTCCAGAACCCTCTTAGGGTCAATTCAGTGTCTGAGGTCACTTCAAAACACTTTTGAAACACTGCTTTGGTGTACAGTTTTTTGAAATTTGAAATGACCTGCTAGTCCATGGGCTGAAGGAGAGGAGTGGTATTATTTTTTTTTTATTATTATCACACTGGCCGATTCCCACCAAGGCAGGGTGGCCCGAAAAAGAAAAACTTTCACCATCATTCACTCCATCACTGTCTTGCCAGAAGGGTGCTTTACACTACAGTTTTTAAACTGCAACATTAACACCCCTCCTTCAGAGTGCAGGCACTGTACTTCCCATCTCCAGGACTCAAGTCCGGCCTGCCGGTTTCCATGAATCCCTTCATAAATGTTACTTTGCTCACACTCCAACAGCACGTCAAGTATTAAAAACCATTTGTCTCCATTCACTCCTATCAAACACGCTCACGCATGCCTGCTGGAAGTCCAAGCCCCTCGCACACAAAACCTCCTTTACCCCCTCCCTCTAACCCTTCCTAGGCCGACCCCTACCCCGCCTTCCTTCCACTACAGACTGATACACTCTTGAAGTCATTCTGTTTCGCTCCATTCTCTCTACATGTCCGAACCACCTCAACAACCCTTCCTCAGCCCTCTGGACAACAGTTTTGGTAATCCCGCACCTCCTCCTAACTTCCAAACTACGAATTCTCTGCATTATATTCACACCACACATTGCCCTCAGACATGACATCTCCACTGCCTCCAGCCTTCTCCTCGCTGCAACATTCATCACCCACGCTTCACACCCATATAAGAGCGTTGGTAAAACTATACTCTCATACATTCCCCTCTTTGCCTCCAAGGACAAAGTTCTTTGTCTCCACAGACTCCTAAGTGCACCACTCACTCTTTTTCCCTCATCAATTCTATGATTCACCTCATCTTTCATAGACCCATCCGCTGACACGTCCACTCCCAAATATCTGAATACGTTCACCTCCTCCATACTCTCTCCCTCCAATCTGATATTCAATCTTTCATCACCTAATCTTTTTGTTATCCTCATAACCTTACTTTTTCCTGTATTCACCTTTAATTTTCTTCTTTTGCACACCCTACCAAATTCATCCACCAATCTCTGCAGCTTCTCTTCAGAATCTCCCAAGAGCACAGTGTCATCAGCAAAGAGCAGCTGTGACAACTCCCACTTTGTGTGTGATTCTTTATCTTTTAACTCCACGCCTCTTGCCAAGACCCTCGCATTTACTTCTCTTACAACCCCATCTATAAATATATTAAACAACCACGGTGACATCACACATCCTTGTCTAAGGCCTACTTTTACTGGGAAAAAATTTCCCTCTTTCCTACATACTCTAACTTGAGCCTCACTATCCTCGTAAAAACTCTTCACTGCTTTCAGTAACCTACCTCCTACACCATACACTTGCAACATCTGCCACATTGCCCCCCTATCCACCCTGTCATACGCCTTTTCCAAATCCATAAATGCCACAAAGACCTCTTTAGCCTTATCTAAATACTGTTCACTTATATGTTTCACTGTAAACACCTGGTCCACACACCCCCTACCTTTCCTAAAGCCTCCTTGTTCATCTGCTATCCTATTCTCCGTCTTACTCTTAATTCTTTCAATTATAACTCTACCATACACTTTACCAGGTACACTCAACAGACTTATCCCCCTATAATTTTTGCACTCTCTTTTATCCCCTTTGCCTTTATACAAAGGAACTATGCATGCTCTCTGCCAATCCCTAGGTACCTTACCCTCTTCCATACATTTATTAAATAATTGCACCAACCACTCCAAAACTATATCCCCACCTGCTTTTAACATTTCTATCTTTATCCCATCAATCCCGGCTGCCTTACCCCCTTTCATTTTACCTACTGCCTCACGAACTTCCCCCACACTCACAACTGGCTCTTCCTCACTCCTACAAGATGTTATTCCTCCTTGCCCTATACACGAAATCACAGCTTCCCTATCTTCATTAACATTTAACAATTCCTCAAAATATTCCCTCCATCTTCCCAATACCTCTAACTCTCCATTTAATAACTCTCCTCTCCTATTTTTAACTGACAAATCCATTTGTTCTCTAGGCTTTCTTAACTTGTTAATCTCACTCCAAAACTTTCTTATTTTCAACAAAATTTGTTGATAACATCTCACCCACTCTCTCATTTGCTCTTTTTTTTTTAGGGGGCAAGAATTTCACTTCAATGAGACAAAACTCCTGCACCATTTGCTCTTTCAAGTCTGGAGGATGAGCAGGAGCACTGTTCTTTACCAGGAGGCACTTGAGTTGCAATTTATTTTCTAGGTGTTTTATCACATGGGCCCAACACATCATGGAACCAATCAAGGAAATATATCCCTCGTGATCCATGCCTGTTTGCTCTCCATATCACACACAATTTACTCTTGACAATACTTTTTCTTGAACACACTGGGATTTTTACAATGAAAAGTACCTTGAAATTGATCTCGAAGTAGCAAAAATGTTCGATTTTTACCCAAGTTCAAAAGTAAACAAATCATGCCAAGCGTCCAATACACGTCAACTGGCGAATTTAATATTCTTTCACAAGTGCGCTGATATTATTTATACCATTTCTACACTAATGCAGTAGTCTGCATTAGTGTAGAAATAGTGCACCTAACATCACTCCTCTCATCCAGCCCATGGACCAGCAGGTCATTTTTAAAAAAAAAAAAAAAAAAAAAGTGCTTTGAAGTGACCTTGGACAATGAATTGACCCTAAGAGTTCTGGGGGAATCACTTCAATATCTTCAACTGCCTTATAACCTGCACATAGAAGAGAGGAGCTTACGACGATGTTTCGGACCAAAACGTTGTCCTAAGCTCCTCTCTTCTATGTGCGGGTTATTTGTGTATTGGTCCAGTCACGGTAATGTGCCTTTTCGTTATTTATTCAGAGTGTGACTTCCAGGACTTTGAACTCTGCTTGGAGAAAATTGTGGCCAGAATGTGTCCTCGACAAGGATTTTTAAAAGTTTGAGGATGACCCTGATAACCCTATGCCTGTTGTGGAATCTATTGTGTTTGGGGATGTCCATGGAGTTGGAGGCGAGTGGCCAGGATGTGGAAGAGTTGGTGGAGGCCCACAGGGAAGAGCTAACCACTGAAGAGCTGCAAGACCTTCATCTGGAACAGCTGAGGAAACTGCTTCAGAGGAGGATGAGAGAGGAAGGAAGGTACCTTCTTCAGTGATTAAGGACATTTGTGCAAAGTGAATTGAGTTGCAAACTTTTGTGGAAAAATATCACCCTGACCAAGCTGATACAAGCCATATCCGCAACATGTTCAGTGGCAATACCTTGTCCCATATTAGGCAAATCTTAACCCTTTCAGGGTCCAAGGCCAAAATCGGGAGGGGTGCCCCAGTGTACAAGAAATTTTGGAGAGAGAGAGAAAAAAAAAAAAAAAAAAAAAAAAAACACAAAAAAAAAAAAAAAAAAAAAAAAACTTACAGGATTAAAGATAATATTTTTGTGAAGGTAATAAAACAAAAACAAAAAATTTTCTGATCAGTACTTACCGAGATACAGAAGCGGTAAATTGACCCAAAATGACCGGGTGGCGGCAACATCAGTGACTTCCACAAAATCACATTTTTTTATTTTACGTTTTTTATACTTTTTTTCTTTTCTAATTTTTTTTATAGTAACATTTGTGACCTGTGAGACCAATATAATGTATATTGTATAAGTGTACACTCATTGTATTCAACACAATAACTGCACTAATTTGTTTATCATTATATTGCTTACAAAACTTGTTTACAAGTTTATTGTAAACAAAATGATGAAAATATTAGTGCGGTTATTGTGTTGAATACAACGGTACCATATAATACCATATGGTACAATGGTGCCATAGGGTGAATGGTACCATATAGTACAATTCTACACATGGTACAATGGTACACGATACAATGGCACACGATACAATGGTACCATATGATACAATGGTACCATATGGTAGAATATGGTACAAATGGTACCATTGTACCAAATGGTGCCAATGATACAATGGTACCATATAGTGCAATGGTACCATATGGTACTGTTGTATTCAACACAAACACACTAATATTTTCATCATCATTTTGTTTACAATAGTTGTTTACAACAAAAATATGAAGAAATGTTGTATATTAGTAATGTTCTATTATATATTTATAAATGTACAGGAACTCGACATGTTCCTTGAGGTGGATGACAAAGTGCTTTGTCTCGGAAACTTCTGCGGAGTCGGTAGCTAGGGTCGCCACTCACTCAGTCTTGGCTGGTGTCTCCTGCCACCAACACCTATTGACCATATGGTACACGGTATCATATGTTACAGGGTACCATATGGTACACGAAATCGTAATGACATGATTGCAAACACACCATACCACGGGCGGGTATGGTTTACCATATGGTACATTGTACTACATGGTATAGGGTACCATGCAGTACAGGATAACATATGGTGCAGGGTACCATATTGTGCAGGGTACCACATGGCACAGGGTACCATACAGTACAGGACACCATATGGTACAGATACAGGGATCTCTATGGAAATAAGTCACAATGACTTTTTTGGGTTATCCTAGGATTTTATACACATGCTGCTATGTATGATAATCTATGTATAATTGTATTTCTGTACACCTAAATAAACTTACTCAAGTGCATGTGGCATCATAAGTAAGTTTATTTAGGTATACACAAATAAAGTTATAGAATATCATACTTAGCATATGTTTGGAGAACCTAGGATAACCCAAAAAAGTCAGACTTATTTCCATTAGGGTCCCTGTACCCTGTACCATATGGTATAATGTACCATATGATACAATTGTACCATATGGTACCATTGTACCATATACCATTGTATGACATGGCACCACTGTACCATATGGTACCATTGTACCATATGGCACAATGGTACCATATGGTTCTAAACCATAGAATTCCTCTTCAGCTCCACTTCCATCAGTCTTAGAACTGTAAGCTGTGAAGAGGAGAGTCAGAATTCACCCAGAGAGAGTGGGGAGCGAGAGCTTCCTTGCCGCCAGGCACGATGAACAAAGCTACTTTGCCGGCGTTCCCGCAATGCCATACGGGTATCCAGATTTTTTCTACAGTGTGCACACTGACCACCAAGACCCATTCTCTCAGATGTAGGCCTACCAGCCTTCTCGCGCTAAATTTGACACCGCTAGAATTTTGGCGTAGATCTACGGTTTGGACCCTGAACATAAAAGCCGTAGATCTACAGGACGGACCCTGAAAGGGTTAAGAGACCCCAGAAACAGAGCCCTCTGGACAGATTTTTAGTGCGACAGGGGTCCAGTGCCAGTAAAAGACAATGAAGGGAAGTAACCCCAGATAGGGCTTTGATACCTGAAGTCCTTATGCAGGGGGATTCCCTTTCCAAACAATAAGCTCTCCTCCCTCTCCCCGCCTCGCCTTCTTCCATATGCCAACAAGAGTCTTCAATAAAGGTATGTAATAGTGATTTAAATGTTCATTTATCCATTTCATTAATATTTTTGGGTGTCTGGAATGGATTAATTGTATTTACATTATTTTTTATGGGAAATATTACTTCAGTTTTCGAACGTTTCGGATTTAGACCGATTTTCTGGAATGGATTAAGTACAAAATCTGGGGTTCCACTGTACCTGTTATCCAGCATGCTTTTCGGACAGGAAAAGGACACCAGCAATCCTACCATCGTGTAAAAGAATTACGGGTTTCTGTTTCACACTCACTTGGCAGAACAGTAGTACCTCCCGGGGTCGTTGCTTTCTACCAACCTACTATACTTTTTTTTTTTTTTTTTTTTTAAGAAACCGGTCATATCCCACTGAGGCAAGGTGACCCCCCCCCCCAGGTTAAAAAAAGAAATAGAAACACTTTCACCATCATTCATACACAATCAGTCTTTACAGAGGTACCCAGATGTGACAGTTCAAGATGTCACTCCAAACAGCCAATATCACAAACCCCTCCCTTAAAGTCCAGGCATTGTACTTCCCACCTCCAGGACTCAAGTCTGGCTACTGGTTTCCCCCGAATCCTTTCACAAAATATTACCCTGCTAACACTAATATGAGCCAAATGTTAGGAGTAGCAAGATGTACCTGTCATCTTGCCTGTTTATGAGACACACCTGCAGTCCTACTATTGTGCAAAACAATTACAGGGCTTAGTTGCACACTCGTGTGGCAGGATGGAAGTACCTCCCTGGATGGTTGCTATCTACCAATCTATATTATATTTTATATTATAATTATATTATTAGGTAGTAGGTTGGTAGACAGCAAACGTCCAGGGAGGTACTACCGTCCTGCCAAGCGAGTAAAACAAAAGCCTGTAATTGTTTTACATGATGGTAGGACTGCTGGTGTCTTTGTCTCAAACATGCAAGATTTCAGGTACATCTTGCTATTTCTATTTACACTTAGGTCACATTACACATGCATGTACAAGCATATATATACACACACACCCCTCTGGGTTATCTTATATTTTCTTACTAGTTCTTGTTTATTTCCTCTTATCTCCACAGGTAAGTGCAGCAGAATTCTTCCACCATAAGCCATACATGCTGTAAGAGGGGACTAAATTGCAGGGAGCAAGAGGCTTGTAACCCCTTATGTATACATTACTAAAGTTTAAAAGAGAAACTTTTTTCTTTTTTTGGGCCACCCTGCTTTGGTGGGATACAGCCGGTTTGTTGAAAGAAGAATTATCTTCTTTCAATGTACCAGCCTTATCCCACCGATGTGGGGTGGCCCAAAAGGAAAAACGAAATTCTCTCATTTTAAATTTAGTAATACGTACAGGAGAAAGGGTTACTAGCCCCTTGCTCCCAGCATTTTAGTCGCCTCTTATGACACGCATGGCTTATGGAGGAAGAACTCTGTTCCACTTCCCCATGGAGATGAGAGGAAATAAACAAGAACAAGAGCTAGAAAGAAAATAGAAGAAAACCAGAGTGGTATGTATATACATGTGTATATGCTTGTACATGTATGTGTAGTGTGACCTATGTGTAAGTAGAAGTAGCAAGATGTACTTGAAATCTTGCACATTTATGAGACAAAAAAAAAAAAGGACACCAGTAATCCTACCATCATGTAAAACAATTACAGGTTTCCGTTTTACACCCGCTGTCTACCAACCTACTACCTAGGAAGAAGAATTATATTTTATATTATGCTCCTGGAGCAGCACTAAATCCACAGGGGTCACACACAGAATTATGAACATACCTCTAATAATCTGTAACACATTTTCACAGGGAAACACTAAACCTGCATGGGCTGTACAGCACCAGAGGAACAGGGTGACTGAACGCAATACATAAACTGTTTGATCTAAGGAAGAAGCGAGAATTATTCAACTTACTGTTGGCCTTATCATTGACTAGTTTCGAAGCTGGAGAGACTGGGTTAGACCCAAGAGTGATGGAGGAAGTGACGGCCGGGTTGATCTCAGTCTCCAGTTGGTCGGAGAAGTTGACGTCCTGGCAGGAAGGAATGTTCATGTTACCAGGAAGGAGGATCTGCCACAGTGGTGACTCAGCCTTCCATGCCAGAGAGTCCAGGATCTGCTCCTCAATCTGACAACACAAATATAAGCTCGTCAATTTTCTAATGGTACTCTATAAACCATTAACTGACAATGATTATACTTGCACTGGTCAATGATTTAACACTAGATGAATGAGGATGGCCTTACTGTTAAGTGCAAAGCCAAGTTGCCAAGGTACCACACTTGGCTCCACTTTGAGAACAGCAAAAAGTGTCTGCACAAGACCAGCAGCAAATCAACTGTATTCTCCTCCAGAAAATCACTTCATCCAAGATCATTTGCTCCTAGGATGACTCGAGTGTGGAACATGTTCATACAGCATAATGACAGTGATGAAACAGGGTGTTGATAAAATGAAATTGCTGGTTCACAGCTGGATCCAATTTCATCCTGTTCCCTATTTGAATGTCTCTTAACAATTAAAATGAGCTGATGCAGGTAACAGCTGTTAGCTTGTGAATAAAAGTACAAACCCTAAATCTAACCTTTAAAAATCCTGTGTATAAAAAAGAGGGAGGGGAAGGGAGGAAGATGGATTGGGGAGGGAGGAGGAAGGAGTGGGAAAAGGAAGATGGTGTGGTAAGGAGTGCTGGGTGGCCAGTAACCTCCTCCATCTCAGTCACCAATCTCCATGAGGCCTCCACCCCCCCCCCTTTTTTTTTTTTGACAACTGCTTAGATGCAGGCAGTCTCCAACAGTGTAAATAAATATTAGCCCCTTTTAGTGGACTGTCATGTAGAATTACATCATTGAGACCAGGCTCCCTGACAGAGTTCTACGTCATGGGCTTAGGTCACCCAGATAAGCTGTTAGCAGAAAATTTTAGCGTATATATGATGGAATGTGTCTGTGCAATGAGTGTGCACAGTATAAAAAAAATTCCTGCCCCACGCAGTGCTTGATGGAAAAAGCAAAACTGTGTGTATGGCTTAAAATAACTTTTAGGTATTTTCTAGGGTGATTTTTATGGTTTTATTGTCTATTTCTTTGTATCGTTTGATAAAATGGAAGACAAATTACTGAAAGATGATTTCTGTTGGTTTCAGGACCAGAGGTAGCCTGAAATTGGGCTCAAAATAGAACATTATGGGAGTCAGAGGACATATCCTTGAGTACCTAAATTCTTATCTTATAGACACCAGTATGTCTCCACAAATGGTGTAACCTCAGCCTGTAGCCATAGAAGTGCCCCAAGTGTCCTTGGCCCTCTGCTTACTCATTTACATCAATGATCTACTCATTCCATCTCATCTCTTTAAACCTGTTCTATTTACAGACGACACTACCAGACGACACTACTTAAGTCTTCCACTTAAATTTGACTACGCTCAGTGACACTATTAGCCCTTTCTGGGTTGGTGCCCTACTAGTACGGCTTGCATGCATAAATTCTAGCGAGAGAAAGCTGGTAGGCCTACATGTGAAAGAATGGGTCTATGTGGTCAGTGTGTGCAGTATAAACAAATCCTGCAGCGGACAGTGCATAATGAGAAAGAAAACACTCCGACCGTATTTTCGTTTTAAAACTGCGACTTTGCAGTGCATTTTCGTATGCTATTTATGGTTGTATTCTAGTTTTCCTGGTCTCATTTTATAGAATGGAAGACATATTATGGAAATGGAGATTTTGATTGGTTTCACAATGAAAAGTACCTTGAAATTGAGCTCAAAGTAGCAGAAATGTTCAATTTTTGCCAAAGTTCAAGAGTAAACAAATCATGCCATGCGTCCAATACATGTCAACTGGTAAGTCTGATATTTCACAAATGCGCTGATATTATTTATACCATTTCTACACTAATGCAGTTGTGCGCTTAACAGCAAATCTTCTATTTTTTTTTTTTGTGAGAAAAATTCAAAGTGGAAAGCAAAAGAAATGTAAGAGAGGCCTGGGGACATGACTAATGAACAGAGGAAATGTTATTTTAGTGCCAGGAATGTCTGTCTTGCTTATTCTGGACCCTATTTGGAAATTGGCATCTTTTGAAACTTGTGTGAAATTGACAAAATTGCCAAATTCTGACTACTTCATTGGATAGTTGTAATTGGTAAATGGGTGGTTTCTTGTACTCATTTGATAGAAAAAAATGGAGTTCTAGTTAAATAGTTATGATTTTTGTTGACTGGTACATTGGAATTGGCCAAAAATAGGGCTCAAAGTGAGCGAAATTGCCGATGCGTAAACGCTGTCGAGACCGCTAACTTCACTAGAGCATAATTCCCAAAGTTTTCCATCAAATTTCATACCTTTGGTGTCATTATGATAGGGAAAAGATTCTCTATCTTTTCATAATTTTTTTTTTTTAAATTTGTCGACTCTGAAAACAAGTCTGGGAGAGGGCCTGTCGACCCTGAAAGGGTTAAAGAGTGGTGTTGTTTGGGGTACGTAGTACTGTATCTTGGAGAGGAAACCTACTGTTTCGGAGACCTTCTTGGCTATATTTTGGCTGTGGGTATGAAATTTCAGGTTGCAGTCAAGGTGAAGATCTAAAAATTTGCCCTCAGTGTTTCTTGTAATGGAGAAACCGTTGATCATAATGTTAAGTTGGATATTTAAAGCTGTTTCTGAACAGCATGTAGTAGGTTTTGTTTATATTGAGGGTGAGTTTGTTGGTTGTCATCCATGTAGATATTTTAAGTAGCTTGTGTTAACCCTTTCAGGGTCAGCAGTCCCTCTCCTAAACTTGTTCTCGGGGTCGGAAATTTTTCTTAAAAAAAAAAAAAAATCTCATGAAATGATAGAGAATCTTTTCCCTAAGATTTTTTTTTTTTTCGAAAAATTTCCGACCCCGAGAACAAGTTTAGGAGAGGGACTGCTGACCCTGAAAGGGTTAACAAGCTACTTAAAATATCTACATGGATGACAACCAACAAACTCACCCTCAATATAAACAAAACCTACTACATGCTGTTCAGAAACAGCTTTAAATATCCAACTTAACATTATGATCAATGGTTTCTCCATTACAAGAAACACTGAGGGCAAATTTTTAGATCTTCACCTTGACTGCAACCTGAAATTTCATACCCACAGCCAAAATATAGCCAAGAAGGTCTCCGAAACAGTAGGTTTCCTCTCCAAGATACAGTACTACGTACCCCGAACACCACCACTAACCCTTTCAGGGTCGACAGGCCCTCTCCCAGACTTGTTTTCAGAGTCGACAAATTTAAAAAAAAAAAATTATGAAAAGATAGAGAATCTTTCCCCTATCATATTGACACCAAAAGTATGAAATTTGAAGGATAACTTACGGAATTACGCTCGCGCGAAGTTAGCAGTCTCGACAGTGTTTACGCATCAGCGATTTTGCCCCTTTGAGCCCTATTTAGGGCCAATTCCAGTGTACTAGTCGACAAAAATCATAACTATTTCACTAGAACTCCATTTTTTCTATCGAATGAGTACAAGAAACCACCCATTTACCAATTTCAACTATCCAATAAAGTGGTCAGAATTTAGCAATTTTGCCAATTTGACAAATTTCAAAAGATGCCAATTTCCAAATAGAGTCCAGAATAAACAATAACATTTCCTCTGTTCATTAGTCATGTCCCTATGCCCCTCTTACATTCTTTTGCTTTCCACTTTGAATTTTTATTCTCACAAAAATTAGAAGATTTACTGTTATGCAGACTACTGCATTAGTGTAGAAATGGTATAAATAATATCAGGGCACTTGTGAAAGAATATTAGACTCGCTAGTTGACGTGCATTGGACGCAAAGCATGATTTGTTTACTTTGGCAAAAATCAAAGATTTCTGCTACTTTGAGCTCAATTTCAAGGTACTTTTCATCGTAAAACCAATCAAAATCGTCTCAATTTCTGTAATATGCCTTCCATTCTATAAAATGAGACTAGAATACCATTGACGCTTAGACATACATTTTTCTTAAATTACTTAGACTATACAACAAACATTGTCCTATAAAAACGAAACAGATCACAAATAAACAGCTCGGTTGACCATGGCTAACCTGCACCATTCTGAAATCCATTAATAAGAAACACTAATATGAAAAGCAATATAGACAGGGTTTAATACACAAAGATATTCTTAGACACTACTCATCAGTACTCACCAAAGTAATAAAGAAAGCCAAACAACTGTACTACTCCAGCAGATTCACTAACACAAGAGGAGATATAAAAAAGACCTTAAAAACACACTCCCAGATTCTGGGGACCCACAAACTGGGAAAAAAAAAAAAAAAAAAAAAAAAAAAATACTGTCCTAACTAAACCTAGTGAAACACCACTGCATCCCACTGACACAGCTAACAAGATAAACAACTTCTCAAACATAGGATCTAATCTCGCCGGTAAAATTCCACGTACCAACACCCATGCCGGGGACTACCTAGATGGGAATTTCCAAAATTCCTTCTATCTTGTACCAATGGAACCCACGGAAGTCACCGAGATTATAAAGTCACTTAAAAATAACTCGGGGAATCTGTCTCATGACCCACCATTATTGTACAAGCGAGCGGCCCATGTCCTTTCGCATGCTATAACATTACTTTTTAACAAGTCACTAGAAACTAGCACTTTCCCGACAGTACTCACGACAGCAAGGGTTACACCAATACATAAAGGTGGTGACCCTACAGATGTAAACTATATGACAATATCAAACTTACCATTGCTATCCAAAATCTTCGAGAAACTCGTGCACAAGAGACTATATTCATTTATAATGGCACAAAACACACTGAACCCCTGCCAATTTGGATTAAGGAAAATTAAAAGCACTAATGATGCAATTGTAAAAATGCTAGATCTGCTTTACACAGCATTGGAAAATAAGGCATATCCGCTAGGAATTTTTATTGACCTAAGAAAAGCTTTTGACACGGTAGACCACGGCATCCTACTCCACAAACTTGACCATTATGGTATAAGAGGCCATGCACTTGCATATTTCAAATCCTACCTTACTAATAGGTATCAGTATGTCACCATTAAAGACACAGCATCATGAACATGGCCACTTGATACTGGAGTTCCACAGGGAAGTGTCCTTGGACCCCTGCTCTTCCTCATTTACATCAATGATCTTCCAAACGTATCCCAACACCTGAAACCCATTCTCTTTGCTGATGACAAGACTTGCGTCATCTCTCACCCTAATCTTGCCACCCTCAACACCATTGTTAACAAGAAGCTGCTCAAAATATCGACTTGGATGACAGCCAATGAACTAACACTTAACACTGACAAAACCTACTATATTATGTTTGGAAGCACATCAGGTGTTGCACAACTTAACATTAAGATCGACAACGCTAATTGCCAGCCATAATGAGGGCAAATTCCTAGGCCTATACCTCGACAAGAACCTGAATTTCAGCACCCATATCCAACACATAACAAAAGAAGTATCCAAAACGGTTGGGATTCTCTCCAAGATATGATACTACATGTTGCAAAATGCCCTTCTCACACTATACCATTCACTCATTTATCCATACCTCACCTATGCTATTTGTGCTTGGGGATCAACTGCAGCAACACACCTAAAGCCAATAATAACCCAACAAAAAGCCGCAGTAAGAATAATCACTAAATCCCATCCCTGGCAACAACCCCCCCTCCCCCCCCACTCTTCATAGATCTAGACTTACTCCCTGTTCAGAACATCCACACTTACTACTGTGCAATCTACATCTACAGGACCTAAAATTCCAATATTAACCTTGACCTCAAATGCTTCCTTGATAGTTTTGACAGGACCCACAGGCATAACACTAGACACAAACATCTCTGACATTCCCCATGTCCGACTAAACCCTTACAAAAATTCAATTTATGTCAAAGGCCGTAAAATCTGGAACACCCTACCTGAAAGCTCTAGAGCTGCACACATTCATCACCTTCAAAACTACCGTTAGAAAACATCTTATCTCCCTGATACACCCCGTCAACTAACTACACGAAAACCACCTGGTGATTCACACTTACATTCACTCACCCATTTGACTATAAACACAGAAATACGAATCTTAATCTTAAAATAATGAATCCTAACTAGTCGTAAGTTTGCCTGTGATATTCCAATATAGAAACTATATATTGCGCCAAAATAAAAGCATTTGCATTGCTGAACTCACAAACTACGACTTAGTCACCTAGCCATAATACCAACTTGCTCCATAATTTGCTTAGCCATGCTAGGTGTCCTAGTGGCCCCCTCTGTAATTAGTATTTTATAACATGTAAACCACACAATATCCAAAATCTGTAAACCCCGCATGGGGTTTACAGATTTTGGATATTGATTGACTGATTGATAAATACCATACAAAAATACAGTGCAAAGTCACTGTTTTAAACCAAAAACACTGTCAAAGCTTTTTTTTTCTCATTACGCAGTGTGCGCTGCAGGATTTTTTTTATACTGCGCACACTGACCACAGACCCATTCTTTCATATGTAGGCCTACCAGCTTTCTCTCACTCGATTTGAGGCGCTAGAATTTAGGCGTACTAGTACGTCAAAAACCCTGAAAGGGTTAATCTTACCTCATGTATGGTATCTGTGCCTAGGAATCTATCATGACTAATCACCTTGAACCATTAATAACCCTACAAAAAGCTGCTGTGTGGACTATAACTTATTCCTGTTCCAGACAACCCCCCTCCCCCACTCTTCAAGAGTTTGAACTTACAGTGGACCCCCAACCAATGAAGGCATTGCCTAAAGATTAATTTCACTTAAGAAGCGTTTGAGTGTAAAATTTTTGGCCCGACCAACGATGAAAAACTCAATCAACATGATTTGTTCAGAACGCGTCCACGTGTCTCGTCTGGCGTGAGCACGCCTTAGCTGCCCTGCCTTCAGTTAGCATGTCAGTGTTTCAAGCCAGTGAGGTTGCTTCCACGGATACATTTCGTACATTTTGTATTATTTCAGTATTTTTAGTGCTTTTTTTTTTTTTTTTTTTTTTTTTAAAAAGTCAGCCGTCTCCCACCAAGGCAGGGTGACCCAAAAAGAAAGAAAATCCCCAAAAAGAAAATACTTTCATCATTATTCAACTCTTTCACCTCACTCACACAATCACTGTTTTTGCAGAGGTGCTCAGAACACAACAGTTTAGAAGCATATACGTATAAAGATACACAACATATCCCTCCAAACTGTCAATATCCCAAACCCCTCCTTTAGAGTGCAGGTATTGCACTTCTCATTTCCAGGACTCAAGTCCAGCTATATAAAAATAACCGGTTTCCCTGAATCCCTTCACTAAATATTACCCTGCTCACACTCCAACAGATAGTCAGGTCCCAAATACCATTCGTCTCCATTCACTCCTAACGAACACGCTCATGCAAGCCTACTGGAAGTCCAAGCCCCTCGCCCACAAAACCTCCCCTACCCCTTCCTTCCAACCTTTTCGAGGACAACCCCTACCCCGCCGTCCTTCTTCTACAGATTTAAATGCTCTCCATGTCATTCTACTTTGATCCATTCTCCCTGAATGACCAAACCACCTCAACAACCCCTCTTCAGCCCTCTGAATAATACTTTTATTAACTCCACACCTTCTCCTAATTTCCACACTCCGAATTTTCTGCATAATATTTACACTACACATTGCCCTTAGACAGGACATCTCCACTGCCTCCAACCGCCTCCTCGCTGCTGCATTCACAACCCAACCTTCACACCCATATAAGTGTGTTGGTACTACTATACTTTCATACATTCCCTTCTTTACCTCCATAGATAATGTTTTTTGTCTCCACATATACCTCAACGCACCACTCGCCTTTTTTTCCTCATCAATTCTATGATTAACCTCATCCTGCATAAATCCATCCGCCGACACGTCAACTCTCAAGTATCTGAAAACATTCACTTCTTCCATACTACTCCTCCCCAATTTGATATCCAATTTTTCTTTATCTAAATCATTTAATACCCTCATCACCTTACGCTTTTCTATGTTCAACTTTCTACCTTTACACACACTCCCAAACTCGTCGACTAACCTTTGTAAATTTTCTTTAGAATCTCCCATAACCACAGTATCATCAGCAAAAAGCAACTGTGTCAATTCCCATTTTGTATTTGATTCCCCATAATTTAATCCCACCCCTCTCCCGAACACCCTAGCATTTACTTCTTTTACAACCCCATCTATAAATATATTAAACAACCATGGTGACAATACACATCCCTGTCTAAGACCTACTTTTACTGGGAAGTAGTCTCCCTCTCTTCTACACACCCTAACCTGAGCCTCACTATCCTCATAAAAACTCTTTACAGCATTTAGTAACTTACCACCTATTCCATATACTTGCAACATCTGCCACATTGCTCCCCTATCCACTATCATATGCCTTTTCTAAATCCATAAATGCAATAAAAACTTCCCTACCTTTATCTAAATACTGTTCACATATATGCTTCAATGTAAACACTTTATCTACACATCCCCTACCTACTCTAAAACCTCCTTGCTCATCCGCAATCCTACATTCTGTCTTACCTCTAATTCTTTCAATTATACCCCTACCATACACTTTTCCTGGTATACTCTGTAAAAATTATAGAGGAATAAGTTTACTATCTCTTTTGTCCCCCTTCCCTTTATATAAAGGGACTATACATGCTCTCCGCCAATCTCTAGGTACCTTCCCCGTCTTTCATGCATTTTTTAAACAAAAATGCCAACCACTCCAACACTATCCCCCCCCTGCTTTTAACATTTCTGTCATGATCCCATCAGTTCCAGCTGCTTTACCCACTTTCATTCTACGTAATGCTTCACACACCTCCCCCACACTCGCATCCTGCTGTTCTTCACTCCTAAAAGATGGTATACCTCCCTGTCCAGTGCATGAAATTACCACCTCCCTTTCTTCATCGACATTTAAAAGTTCCTCAAAATATTCTCGCCATCTACCCAAAACCTCCCTCTCCCCATCTACTAACTAGCCTACTCTGCTTTTAACTGACAAATCCATTTGTTCCCTAGGCTTTCTTAACTTGTTTAACTCACTCCAAAATTTTTTTCATATTTTCCTTAAAATTTCTTGACAGTGCCTCTCCCACTATCATCTGCTCTCCTTTTGCATTCTCTCACCACTCTCTTCACCTTTCTTTTACTCTCCATATACTCTGCTCTTCTTATAACACTCCTGCTTTGTAAAAACCTCTCATAAGCTAACTTTCTCTTATCACACCCTTTACTTCATCATTCCACCAACCACCCTCTTTCCTCCTGTGCCCACCCTCCTATAACCAGACTTCTGCCCCACATTCTAATACTGCATTTTTAAAACTATTCCAACCCTCTTCAAACCCCCCCCCCCACTACTCATACTTGCACCAGTCCACCTTTCTGCCAATAGCTGCTTATATCTCGCCCGAACTTCCTTCTCCCTTAGTTTATACACTCGCCTCTCTTACTTGTTGTTGAAATTTTCCTCTTTTCCCATCTACCTCTTACTCTAACTGTAGCTACAACTAAATAATGATCCGACATGTCCGTTGCCCCTCTATAAACGTGTACATGCTGGAGCTTACCCATCAACCTTTTATCCACCAATACATGATCTAACAAAGTACTTTAACTATGTGCTATATCATACCTTTATTTATTTATCCTCTTCTTCATTAAATATGTATACCTTACTACTAAACCTCTTTCTACACATAGCTCAATTAACCCTTTCAGGGTCCGTCCCGTAGATCTACGGCTTCACGTTGTGTCCAAACCGTAGATCTACGCCAAAATTCTAGCGCCGTCAAATTTAGCGCGAAAACGCTCATAGGCCTACATGTGACAATGGGTCTGTGTGGTGGGTGTGCGCCATAAACAAAAAACCTAGGCGTCCGCATAGCATTGTGGGAACGCCGGCTCAGTTACCCTTGTTCACCATGCCTCGTCGCAAGTCAGCTCTCACTCCCCGGAAAATTGGGACTCTCCTCTTCCTATCTGATAGTTCTGATAGTGATGGAAGTGGAAATGAAGACGAATTCTACGGCTTTGATCAGTTAGTGACCGAAAAGAATGACCAGGATATCGATAATAGTGAATAAAACCCTGACGATCCTCAACCTTCTACCTCTGGTGTGGGCACTCGTGACTGACGGTCGGTTGTTCCTCAACGCAAGAGAAAACTAATATTTTCGCGTGGCCAGGCCTCTGACTTCAGTAATTATGATGATAGTGAAGTGGATTGTGATTTTATTGCGCTCGACGATCATTCGAGTAGTGATAGTGAGGAATCATATTCACCAGTGAAGCGTCGGTATGTTCGCCACCGCATGCGCTCGGGTAGTGTACCCTATGCTGTGCCCAGGGGACGGAGTACATCCCGGAGTACATCCCATGGCCCTACACCAGTTTTAGGTAGTGATAATGAGGATGATGTGGCTACACTTGGCATGGATAGACCACAGGCATCAGTGGATGGTGTTAGTGGTGATGGTAGTGGCATCGCCATGCCTGACTCACCAGCCCACGCTGGGGCCCACGCTGGGACCCACGCTGCTGACTCGCCAGTTCAAGGACAAAGCGGAGCGTCAGCCACCAGCCCACCACAACCACCCGCACAACCAGCCTATGATGTCCAGTATCCACCAGCAAACCGTATCTGGGATTGGCAGCAAAATCCCAATTTTGTTTCCAAGCCTCACCACTTTGATGACTCTCAAAGTGGAATTCTACCTACTTGTCCCCTTGGAACCACGGCCAATGAACTGGAATTCTTTGAATTATTCTTTGACCAGCCATTGATGGAAACTATTTTCAGGGAAAGTAATAAGTATTTTGAGTACACCCTGGCAAATACGATCTTATCACCACAGTCAAGACTACACAGGTGGAAAGAGACGACTGTTGCAGAAATGCATTTGCTTTTTGCAACAATAATGCTTATGCCTCATGTGTATAAGCATAATATAAAAGCATACTGGTCCACAGATCGGCTAATTTCTACCCCAGTCTTCAGTGAAATCATACCAGTGAACAGGTTTATCTTACTCTTACGTATGTTGCACTTCTCTGACAAAACCAGGCCTGACAGAAGTGACAGGTTATACAAGATTAGAAATGTTTTCATGTATCTCAAACAAAAGTTCAGCATATACTTTTATCCATTCAAGAATCTTGTAATTGACGAGTCTTTGATTTTGTTCAAAGGTAGACTGTCATTCAAGCAGTATATACCGAGCAAGAGGAAACGCTTTGGTATAAAACTGCTTGTACTCTGTGATTGTGACAGTGGCCTGGTGTTGGATATTGTTGTATACACGGGTAGTAAAACATTGAAAGATACCAAGATGTTATTGGGTATCTCAGGTGACAGTGAGAAACATGATGGCACCTTATCTTGGTAAGGGGGCATACATTATATACCGATAACTGGTACACAAGCCCATTACTCAGTGATTTCATGCGAGTGAACAAGACAGATGTGTGTGGCACAGTGCGTTCTAATCGTAAACATATGCCCAGGCTCAACGCAGGTGCTCATGGTGATGACGTGCAGGTGTTTACTGCCAATGACATCATGGCATTACGGTGGCATGACAAACGAGATGTCACATCGTTGACAACCATTCACCATAATGAAATGCAAGACAGTGGCAAAGTTGATCGAGTGACTAATGAACGTATTCGAAAACCAGTGACAGTGATTTATTATACACAAAACATGCGCTTGGTTGACGAATGTGACATGCAGATGGGTTTTGTTGACTGTGTTCGTAAGAGTTACAAGTGGTACATGAAACTTTTCTTCCATCTCATGGACATTTCAATGCTCAATGCATATAATATGTACCAAATAAAGACTGGCAACAGACCACCGTATGGTGAATTTTGTTTGTCTGTTGTCAGACAACTCATAATGAAGTACCAGGTAACAACACCTGCTATACAACAAGGTCCTCGAATTCCTCAGGATATATCCAAGCGTTTGAGGAGGGAAGGTGATCATTTCATAATACAGCTTCCTTCAACTCAGAAGAAATTTGCTCAGAAGAGAGGCATCGTCTGTGCACAAACAAAACGACGGCAACAAAGATGCAAAGACACTCGGTTTATGTGTGAGGAATGTAAGGTGCCTCTGTGCATGGTGCCTTGTTTCAAGGAGTTCCACATGCTCCAGCAGTTCTAAAACCATGTCCAGTGATTGTAAATATGTAAATATATGACAGAACATTAGTATTATACAAGATTTGTGCATGTTTATTGTAATAAACAGTGGTAAACAATAATATGATAATAACTTTAGTGCCGTTATTGTGTTCAATACAGTGAGTTTATATATATACATTATATACAGTATTGGTCTCTCAGGCCCCAAATGTTAGTAGGAATAGAAAAAAATTGGAAAAGAAAAGAAAAAATGTAAAAACCGCAAAATAATGTAATGCGCGTATGTGGAATTCGTCGATGTTGCCGCCACCACATCATTTTTGACAAACTTCTTGGCACTGTATCTCGGTAAGTACTGATCAATATTTTTTTTTTGTCTTATTACCTTCACAAAAATATGCTCTTTAATTCTGTAAGAAAAAATATTTTTTTTTTTTTTTCAAAATTTCTTGGACACTGGAGCACCACTTCAGATTTTGGCCTTGGACCCTGAAGGGGTTAAAGGCTCCCCATTTTCATTTACCCCTGGCACCCCAAATTTACCTACTACTCCCTCCACAACATTTTTGCCCACTTTAGCATTGAAATCCCCAACCACCATTACTCTCACACTTGGTTTACACTTACTATAACCCACTTTTCACATCCAACCTTTATTTTACTCCACATAATCCTTGAATTAATACATTTATAGTTCCTCTTTTCCTGCCATAACTTATCTTTCAACATTATTGCTACTCCTTCTTTAGCTCTAACTATTTGAAACCCCTGACCTAATCCCATTTATCCCTCTCCACTGAAACTCTCCTACCCCCTTCATCTTTGATTCACTTAAAGCCAGGACATCCAGTTTCTTCTCATTCATAAAATCCACAATCATCTCTTTCTTATCATTTGCACAACATCCACGCACATTCAGACTTCCAACTTTGACAATTTTCTTCTTATTCTATTGAGTAATTATTACAGGAAAAGGGGTTACTAGCCCACTGTTCCCGGCATTTTAGTTGACTTTTACAACACATATGGCTTACGGAGGAAAGATTCTTATTCCACTTCCCCATGGATATAAAAGGAAAAGTAATAAGACCAAGGACTATTAAGATAAAATCAAAGAAAACTCAGATGAGTGTGTATAAACAAACATGTACATGTATGTGTAGTGTGACCTAAGTGCAAGTAGAAGTAGCAAGACGTACCTTAAATCTTGCATGTTTATGAGACAGAAAAAAGACACCAGCAATCCTACCATCATGTAAAACAATTACAGGTTTCCATTTTACACTCACTGGGCAGGGCGGTAGTACCTCCCTGGGCGGTTGCTGTCTACCAACCTTGTAACTGCTAAGCCAGCATGGGCCCCAAGAAAGCTTCTAGTGCCCACCCCGTGGTAAAAAGGGCGAGAATTACAATAGAAATGAAGATGTGTACAATGTGGACAAAGGTGCAAACCTTTATGGAGGAAAATCACCCTGACACAGCTATTGCAAGCCGTGGTGGTGACGTTTACAATGACAATGTTGTTACCCACTTTAGGAAAATCTTAAAGGAACATGAGGTACAGAGCTCTATGGACAGAGGTCCAGTGACTCAAGTTGTTCTCAGTGGCATTAAAAAACAAATCAGACAAGTAACCCCAGAAAAGGACTTGCTCCCTAAAGTCCTTATGGTGCCTTGTTTCAATGAGTTCCACAAGCTGCAGCAGTTCTAAAAACATGTCCAGTGATTGTACATATGTAAATATATGATAGAACATTAGTATTATACAGTGGACCCTCGCCTAACGACATTAATACGTTCCTGAGAGCTCAACGTTAGGCGAAATTATCGTCAGCCGAATTAATTTTCCCCATAAGAAATAATGGAAATCAAATTAATCCGTTCCTGACACCCCAAAGTATAAAAATTTTTTTTACCACATGAAATATTAATTTTAATACACACAAACTGAAGAAGACATGTACAATTACATGACACTTACCTTTATTGAAGATCTGGTGATGATTGATGGGATGGGAGGAGGGGAGAGTGTGGATGGTGTTAATATTCAGAAGGGTAATCCCCTTCCATTAGGACTTGATATGTCAAGTCCTTTTCCGGGTTACTTCCCTTCTTTTAATGCCACTAGGACCAGCTTGAGTCACTGAACCTCTGTCGCACAACATATCTGTTCATAGAGGCCTGTACCTCCCGTTCCTTTATAATATTCCTAAAGTGTTTCACAGCATTGTCAGTGTAATAGTCACCAGCACGGCTTGCAATAGCTGTGTGAGGGTGATTTTCATCAAAACAGGTTTGCACTTTAAGCCACATTGCACACATTTCCTTAATCTTTGAAGTAGGCAACTTCCTCAATTTCTGTATCCCCTCCTCCAGAGCAGTTTCCTCAGGTCTGGCCTCTTGCTTGTTCAGGTTTCAATTCTTTACTATGTACTCCTTGAATTCCTTCATATATTTTTCAGCTGCATATTTATCACACTATGTATGCCACTACGATTCTTAAATCTCTCAAACCAACCTTTGCTGGCCTTAAATTCACTCGCATCACCACTAGTTGCAGGCATTTTTCTAATTAAATCCTCGTGCAACTTCCTAGCCTTTTCGCATATGATCTCTTGAGAGATGCTATCTCCTATCTGTTTTTCGTTTATCCACACCAATAACAGTCTCTCAACATCTTCTATCACTTGAGATCTCAGTTTTGAAAACAAAGTTGCACCTTTGGCAAGAACAGCTTTCTTGATTGCTGTTTTCTTGGCCAAAATAGTAGCGATGGTTGGGGTTTTGTGTACAACCTGGCCAACTCGGAGACACGCACGCCACTTTCATACTTAGCAATGATCTCTCTCTTCATATCCATAGTAATTCTCACCCTTTTTGCTGTAGGGTTGGAACTAGAAGCTTCCTTGGGGCCCATGGTGACTTATTTTGCAGGTGCAATCACTAAAAACGCTGTGATAATATGAAATGTTCTGATTGTATGTTTGGATGCGATCGCGGTGGCTGTCTTGTAAACACGGGACGAGTGAGGCGCACTCAGGGCGCAAGGGGACGCTTCTTAAATGAAACGAATAGCGTTGGGCGAGTTTTAGTGCTAGCCGAGGCAAAAATTTTGCGTTAAAATGTATTGCTAGCCGGATTTAACGTTATGCGATGCGTTCATTAGGCGAGGGTCCACTGTACAAGATTTGTGCCTGTTTATTGTAATAAACAAAAGTGGTAAATAATATTATGATAATAATTTTAGTGAGGTTATTGTGTTCATTATATACAGCATTGGTCTCTCAGGCCCCAAATGTTAGTAGGAAAAGAAAAAAAAAATATATAAAAAAAAAAAAAAATAAAGTAATGCGCGTATGTGGAAATTGTCGATGTTGCTGCCACCTGGTCATTTTGGGTCAACTTCTCGCCACTATCTCGGTAAGTACTGATCAGAATTTTTGTTTTTTTGTTTTATTACCTTCACAAAAGAATACTCTAATTCTGTAAGAAAATTTTTTTTTTTTTTTTTTTCAAAATTTCTTTGACACTGGGGCACACCTTCTGATTTTGGCCTTGGACCCTGAAAGGGTTAATTAATAACAGCAAGGGAGTAATGCTCATGATGGAAGGGATAGACTCATAAGTGTCCCTGTTTGCAGATGTGAAGCTAATGAGGAGAATTCAATCGGACGAGGATCAGGCAGGACTACTAAGGGATCTGGACAGGCTACAAGCCTGTTCCAGCAACTGGCTCCTGGAGTTTAACAACACCAAGTGCAAAATCATGAAGACTGAGGATGGGTAAAGAAGACTGCTGATGGAGTACAGGCTAGGGGGCCAAAGACTGCAAGCCTCACTCAAGGAAAAGGATCTTGGGGCGAGTATAATACCAAACATCTCTCTTTAGGCACACATCAACCAAATATTAAAATGGTATAAAATACAGTGGACCCTCGACTAACGCTATTAATCAGTTCCTGAGAGCTCATCGTTAGTCAAAATTATCTTTAGTCAAGTTAATTTTCCCCATAAGAAATAATGGAAATCAAATTAATCCGTGTAGGACACCCCTAAGTATGAAAAAAAAATTGTTTTTACCACATGAAATATTAATTTTAATACACACAAACTGAAGAAGACATGCACAGTTACATGACACTTACCTTTATTGAAGATCTGGTGATGATTGTTGGGATGGGAGGAGGGGAGAGTGTTGATGGTCTTAGTGTTTAGAAGGGGAATCCCCTTCCATTAGGACTTAGGTGGCAAGCCCTTTTCCGGGGTTACTTCCCTTCCCTTTAAATCTCTCAAACCAACCTTTGCTGGCCTTAAATTCACTCACATCACCACTAGTTGCTGGCATTTTTTTCATTAAATCGTCATGCAACTTCCTAGCCTTTTCACATATGATCGCTTGAGAGATGCTATCTCCTGCTATCTGTTTTTCGTTTATCCACACCAATAACAGTCTCTCAACATCTTCGAGTACTTGCGATCTCAGTTTCGAAAACAAAGTTGCACCTTTGGCAAGAACAGCTTCCTTGATTGCAGTTTTCTTGGCCACAATAGTAGCGATGGTTGATTGGGGTTTTGTGTACAACCTGGCCAGCTCGGAGACATGCACTCCACTTTCATACTTAGCAATGATCTCTTTCTTCATATCCATAGTAATTCTCACCCTTTTTGCTTTAGGGTTGGAACTAGAAGATTTCTTGGGGCCCATGGTGACTTATTTTGCAGGTGCAATCACTAAAAAGGCTGTGATAACATGAAATGTTCCGATTGTATGCTTGGAAGCGACCGCGGTGGCTGGCTGGCTTGTAAACACTGGCCAGAAGTGGACGCGTCTGACGGAACAAATAGTGTTCGTCGAGTTTTTTAGCGCTAGTCGAGGCAAAAATTTTGCGTTAAAATGTATCGAGTCGGATTTATCGTTAATCGATGCCATCGTTGGTCGAGGGTCCACTGTACCTAACATCAACCAAATAACTGCTACAGTATACGAGCACTGGCAAACCTAAGAATAGAGTTCCAACACCTTGGTAAGAAATCGTTCAAGACTCTGTACACAGTGTGCATCAGGCCAATATTGGAGTATGCAGCACCCTAACACAACCCACACCTGGCCAAGCACGTCAAGAAATTAGAGAAAGTGCAAAGGTTTGCAACAAGACTAGTCCCGGAGCTGAGGGGCATATCCTGTGAAGAGAGGTTAACCCCTTAACTGCCAAAATGTAAATCTACGTTCTAACTGATAGCGCTCCAAACATAGATCAACGTTTTATTTTTCCCGCCTCCAAATTTGGCAAGATTGGCGCTCACACACACACGCGCGTACACTCACTCACATTCTCACTCACACTGGCAAATCCTGCCATGAGTTAATACTTTTCTTAAGAACTGCTATGTACAATTTTTATGTTTATCTCGCTACACTACGTATCTCCTGTGAACCGTTCCTCTGTCAACCATGTCAACAGTTACTGTAATGCCTTTTGCTGGCACTATAGCCTTTAGACTCCTATTTTAGTATTGCACATATAGTAGATTATTATTATTATCATCATGGGGAAGCGCTAAACACGTAGGTACATATAGTAGTGTGGCTATGCTTGTACTCAACTTGCCAAGTCCTCAACTCTCATACCTAGTCTGTGCTTATTAATCCTTTGTTTTAATTCCATGAAAATCATCCTCTTTTTCTTCTCGGCACTGTCCTTTGCACTTGCTTCCTTAGGACCCATGATTAGAAGAAATAAATCTGGCAAATTAACTGCACGAAACGTAAGGAAATCACGAGAATTCCTTGCACGCACATGTGCACTGGTGAGCACTGTGGTGTTGTTGTCAAACTAAATCATACGCAGTATGTACATAGTATTACTGTACTATTACGTATTATATATTGTGTATCATTATTAGTACTTTCGTATTATAATAATTTTTTTTTTATTAGCACACTGGCCGATTCCCACCAAGGCAGGGAGGCCCAAAAAAGAAAAACTTTCACCATTCCTCACTCCATCACTGTCTTGCCAGAAGGGTGCTTTACACTACAGTTTTTAAACTGCAACATTAACACCCCTCCTTCAGAGTGCAGGCACTGTACTTCCCATCTCCAGGACTCAAGTCCGGCCTGCCGGTTTCCCTGAATCCCTTCATAAATGTTACTTTGCTCACCCTCCAACAGCACGTCAAGTATTAAAAACCATTTTTCTCCATTCACTCCTATCAAACACGCTCATGCATGCCCGCTGGAAGTCCAAGCCCCTCGCACACAAAACCTCCTTTGCCCCCTCCCTCCAACCTTTCCTAGGCCGACCCCTACCCCGCCTTCCTTCCACTACAGACTGATACACTCTTGAAGTCATTCTGTTTCGCTCCATTCTCTCTACATGTCCAAACCACCTCGACAACCCTTCCTCAGCCCTCTGTACAACAGTTTGGCAATCCCACACCACCTCCTAACTTCCAAGCTACAAATTCTCTGCATTATATTCACACCACACATTGCCCCTAGACATGACATCTCCACTGCCTCCAGCCTTCTCCTCACTGCAATATTCATCACCCATGCTTCACACCCATATAAGAGCGTTGGTAAAACTATACTCTCATACATTCCCCTCTTTGCCTCCAAGGACAAAGTTCTTTGTCTCCACAGACTCCTAAGTGCACCACTCACCCTTTTCCCCTCAATTCTATGATTCACCTCATCTTTCATAGACCCATCCGCTGACACGTCCACTCCTAAATATCTGAATACATTCACCTCCTCCATACTCTCTCCCTTCAATCTTTCATCACCTAATCTTATTGTTATCCTCATAACCTTACTCTTTCCTGTATTCACTTTTAATTTTCTTCTTTTACATACCCTACGAAATTCATCCACTAACCTCTGCAACTTCTCTTCGGAATCTCCCAAGAGCACAGTGTCATCAGCAAAGAGCAACTGTGACAACTCTCACTTTATGTGTGATTCTTTATCTTTTAACTCCACGCCTCTTGCCAGGACCCTTGCATTTACTTCTTACAACCCCATCTATAAATATATTAAACAACCATGGTGACATCACACATCCTTGTCTAAGGCCTACTTTTACTGGGAAATAATCTCCCTCTTTCCTACATACTCTAACTTGAGCCTCACTATCCTCGTAAAAACTCTTCACTGCTTTCAGTAACCTACCTCCTATACCATACACATGCAACATCTGCCACATTGCCCCCCTATCCACCCTGTCATACGCCTTTTCCAAATCCATAAATGCCACAAAAACCTCTTTAGCCTTATCTAAATACTGTTCACTTATATGCTTCACTGTAAACACCTGGTCCACACACCCCCTACCTTTCCTAAAGCCTCCTTGTTCATCTGTTATCCTATTCTCCATCTTATCTAATCTTTATCCCATCAATCCCACCTGCCTTATCCCCTGTCATTTTACCTACTGCCTCACAAAGTTCCCCCACACACACAACTGGCTCTTCCTCACTCCTACAAGATGTTATTCCTCCTTGCCCTATACATGAAATCACAGCTTCCCTATCTTCATCAACATTTAACAATTCCTCAAAATATTCCCTCCATCTTCCCAATACCTCTAACTCTCCATTTAATAACTCTCCTCTCCTACTTTTAACTGACAAATCCATTTGTTCTCTAGGCTTCCTTAACTTGTTAATCTCACTCCAAAACTTTCTTTTTTTTTTTTCAACAAAATTTGTTGATAACATCTCACCCACTCTCATTTGCTCTCTTTTTACATTGCTTCACCACTCTCTTAACCTCTCTCTTTTTCTCCATATACTCTTCCCTCCTTGCATCACTTCTACTTTGTAAAAACTTCTCATACGCTAACTTTTTCTCCCTTACTACTCTCTTTACATCATCATTCCACCAATCGCTCCTCTTCCCTCCCGCACCCACTTTCCTGTAACCATAAACTTCTGCTGACCACTAACACTACATTTTTAAACCTACCCCATACCTCTTCGACCCCATTGCCTATGCTCTCATTAGCCCATCTATCCTCTAATAGCTGTTTATATCTTACCCTAACTGCCTCCTCTTTTAGTTTATAAACCTTCACCTCTCTCTTCCCTGATGCTTCTATTCTCCTTGTATCCCATCTACCTTTTACTCTCAGTGTAGCTACAACTAAAAAGTGATTTGATATATCTGTGTCCCCTCTATAAACATGTACATCCTGAAGTCTACTCAACAGTCTTTTATCTACCAATACATAATCCAACAAACTACTGTCATTTTGCCCTACACCATATCTTGTATACTTATTTATCCTCTTTTTCTTAAAATATGTATTATCTATAACTAAACCCCTTTCTATACAAAGTTCAATCAAAGGGCTCCCATTACCATTTACACCTGGCACCCCAAACTTACCTACCACACCCTCTCTAAAAGTTTCTCCTACTTTAGCATTCAGGTCCCCTACCACAATTACTCTCTCACTTGGTGCAAAGGTTCTTATACATTCACTTAACATCTCCCAAAATCTCTCTCTCTATCGCTCTCTCTCTCTCTCTCTCTATCTCTCTCTATCTATCTCTATCTATCTCTATCTATCTCTATCTCTCTCTATCTCTCTCTATCTCTCTATCTCTATCTCTCTCTATCTATCTCTCTATCTCTCTCTCTCTCTCTCTCTCTCTATCTCTCTCTCTATCTCTCTCTCTATCTCTCTATCTCTCTATCTCTCTATCTCTCTATCTCTCTATCTCTCTATCTCTCTATCTCTCTATCTCTCTATCTCTCTATCTCTCTATCTCTCTCTCTCTCTCTCTATCTCTCTCTCTATCTCTCTCTCTATCTCTCTCTCTATCTCTCTCTCTATCTCTTCTTCTCTATCCCTCTCTCTCTCCCTTTTCTCTCTATCTCTCTTCTTCTATCTCTCTCTCTATCTCTCTCTCTCTACTCTCTTCTCTCTTCTCTTCTCTCTTCTCTCTCTCTCTCTCTCTCTCTATCTCTTCTCTCTATCTCTCTCTCTCTCATCTCTCTCTCTCTCTCTCTCTCTTCTCTCTATCTCTCTCTATCTCTCTATCTCTCTCTCTATCTCTCTCTCTATCTTCTCACTCTCTCTCTATCTCTCTCTCTTCTCTTTCTATCTCTCTCTCTCTATCTCTCTCTATCTCTCTCTCTCTCATCTCTCTTCTATCTCTCTCTCTATCTCTCTCTCTACTCTCTCTCTCTCTCTCTCTATCTCTCTTCTTCTATCTCTTCTCTTCCCCTTCTCTTATCTCTTTCTCTCTCTCTATTCTTCTCTCTCTATCTTCTCTATCTTCTATTTTCTCTTCTTCTCTATCTTTTCTCATCTCTCTCTCTCTCTCTCTATCTCTCTCTCTCTATCTCATAGATAGTGTGATGCAGTCCAGCTGGGCTTGTGAGGTCTCTGGGGAGACCTAATTTAACCAATTATATGGCCACACCTTGCCTTGGCAAACGTCTGTAGCCACGCCCACGTCGGAGGTCTTTGTTCTTGACGCCTCAGACCTAGGCGTCAGGTCGTACACGTGGTTGTGGAGGGTGCTTGGACCACCATAAAAGCCCAAGGAAGAGCCCTGATCAGGAGATTCGAGCGGAGCTGCTGCTGGGGTGCAGAGCTCCTGAGTAGAGATTTCGAGCGGAGCTGCTGCTGGGGTGCAGAGCTCCTGAGCAGAGACTAGCCCGGGGCTGTGCTGGTGCAGGGCTCGGAGAAGGCTGCTGAAGTCTCTGGAGGAGACTGTTGGGGGCATGGGCAGAGTACTGGCTAGGCGCAGTACTGCGTGCTGTTTTAGGTCTTTGGGGCCTGTGGCTTAGTTCCTGTGATGAACTGCCCTCTGAACTATATTGTAAGTTACATTCATTTTGGTCAAGTTGATTGTGTTCCCTGTCTCACTGCTTATGTGTACCATCCCATTTATCTAAACCACAATAATGTTCTCCTGTTCCCAAAAATTTTTGTACAAAGACTTAATAATAATCTGTGTTTGAGTAGAATATAATTTCACTGTCCCCCTTTATTTATTCTTTTTTTTTTATATTTTATTATGTTTTATGGTGAAGAATGGGCGGGATATGTTTGTGAGTAGTGTAGAGAAGAGGTGTCTGGTGGTCCCACTGACCTGTCTTTCCTCCTCCTCCCTAATCATCTCACTCCTAAACCCGCCTGCCCTCCCTGCCTACATAATCCCCTCCCCCTTTTCCCCCCTTATATCCCCTTTTAATCATTACCCCCCACATGACAATGGGGAGAAAGAGAGATGAAAAAAGAGAAAGAGAAGAAAAGAAGAAAGAAGAAGGGGAAAAGAAAAGAAGACCCCGAGAGATAGAGAGAAGAAAAGAGAAGAAGAAGATAGAGAGAGGGGATAGAGAAATAAGAGATGAGAGATGAGAGATGAAGATAGAGGAAAAAAAAGAAGATAGAAGAAGATGAAGTGAAAGAAGAAGAAGAAGGAAGAAGAGAGAGGAGAAGAGAGAAGAAGAGAGAGAGAGAAAGAGAAGAGAAAGAAGGAAAGAGGAAGAGAGAGAGGAAAAGAGAAAAGGAAAGAAGAGAAGAAAATAGAAGAAGAAGAAAGAGAAAAGAAGAAAAAAGAGAAGAAGAGATAGAAAAGAGATGAAAGAAAAGAGAAGAAAAAGAGAGAGAATAGAGAGAAAGAGAAGAGAAAGAAAATGAAAAAGAAGAAGAGAGAGAGATGAGAAGAGAAAGAGAGAGAGAGTGGGGAAAATGAAAGAAAAAGAAAGAAAATAAAGATAAAAGAAAAGAAAGAGAAGAAGAAGAGAAGAAAAAAATAGAAAGAAGAAGAAGAAGAGATAGAGAAAAAGAGAAGAGAAAGAAGAAAAGAGAGAGAAGAGAAGAAGAAAAGAGATAAGAAGAAGAGATGAAAGAAGATGGGGGAAATAGAAAAAGAGAGAAGAAGAGATAGAAGAGAGAGAATAGAAAAAAGAGAGATAGAAGAGAGATAGAAGAGAAGAAGATAGAAAGAAAAGAAGAGAAGAAGATTGAGAGATTGAGAGAGAGAGATGGGGGAGAGATAGAGGGGGAGAGATGAGGAGAGAGAGAGAGAGATAGAGAGATAGATAGAGATAGAGATAGAAAATAAAAGAGAGAGATAGAGATAGAGAAGAGATAGAGATAAAAAGATAGAGAGAGAGAGATAGAGAGAGAGAGAGAGAGAGAAAAAGAGAGAGATAGAGAAAAAGAGAAGAGATGAGGGGAAAAGAGATAGAGAGAGATAGAGAGAAGAGAAAAGGGGAGAGAGATAGAAGAGAGATAGAGAGAGAAAATAGAAAAGAGATAGAGAGAAGAGATAGAGAGAGAGAATAGAGAGAAAAAGAGAGAGAGAGAGAGATAGAGAGAAAAGAAGAGAGAGATAGGAGAGAGAAGAGAGATAGAGAGAGAGAAGAGAGAGAGATAGAGAGAGATAAAAAGAGATAGAGAGAGATAGAGAGAGAGATGAGAGAGAGATAGAGAGGATAGAGATAGAGATAGATAGAGAGAAAAGAGAGATGAGAGAGATAGAGATAGAGAGAGAAGAGAGAGATAGAGAAAGAGATAGATGAATGGGGAGATAGAGAATAAGAGAGATAGAGAGAGAGAGAGAGAGAGAGAAAAGAGAGAGAAGAAAAGAGATGAGAGAGAGAGAAGAGAGAGAGAGAAGAGAGATAGAGAGAGAGAGAGAAGAATGAGAGAAAAGAGAGAGAAGAGAAGAGAAAAGAGAGATGGGAAAAAGAGAAGATGAAAGGGAGATAGATAGATGAGAATAGATGAGAGAGATAGATAGATAGAGATAGATAGAGAGAGATAGAGAGATAGAGAGAGAGAGAAGAAGAGAGATAGAGATAAGAGAGAGAGAAGAGAAAAAGAGAGAGAGATAGAGAGAAGAGAGAGATAGAGAGATAGAGAGAGAAAATAAAAATAGAGATAGAGATAAAAAGATAGAGAGATAGGAGAGATAAAAGATAGAGAGATAGAGAAAAGAAAAGAGAGAGAAGAAGAGAGAGATAGAGAGAGAGATAGAGAGAGGTAGAGAGAGAAAAAGAGAAAAGAGATAGAGAGAGATAGAGAGAGAGATAGAGAGAGATAAGAGAGAAAAGAGAGAGAAGAGAGAGAGAAAAAGAGAGATAGAGAGAGAGAGAGAGAGGAGAAGAGAGATAGAGAGAAAGGGGAGAGAGAGAGAGAGAGAGATAAAAAGAGAAAAGAGATAGAGAGAATTCCCCTCTTCTATTCTATCTCTCTCTATATATCTCTCTATTCTCTCTTTTTTCTCTCTATCTCTCCCATCTCTTTTTTCTCTCTTTCTCATCTCTCTTATCTCTATCTCTCTTATCTCTATTCTCTCTCTTCTCTCTATTTTCTCTATCTCTTCTATCTCTTCTTCTATCTTCTATCTATCAATCTTTATCTTCACATCTATCTATCTTTTCTATCTCTTTTTCCCTTTTTATCTCTTCTATCTATCTCTCTTCTCTCTATCTATCTATCTCTTCTTCTTTCTCTCTCTCTCCTCAAATATTTCCGCTTATTATGACCCCTTTTCTCATCCCAAACCCTTTTTTAATCCCATAATCCTAATTTAAAATTCATATTCTCTTTTCCCTTTCCTTTCTGATCCTTCAACATTTTCTACCCCCTTTCCCTTTGCTCTAACCCCTCAGATACTTCAATTTAATCCCCTTTATTTCCCCCCAAACTCTCCTACCCCTCAGCTTTGTTTCAGCTTAGGCGGACATCCAACTTCTTTTCATTCATAACATCAGCAATCATCTGTTTCTTGTCATCCGACTTACATCCACGCACATTCACACAACCCAGTTTTATAAAGTTTTCTATTCTCTTTTAGTAAATGTTACAGGAGAAGGGGTTACTAGCCCATTGCTCCCGGCATTTTAGTCGCCTCATACGACATGCATGGCTTATGGAGGAAAGATTCTTTTCCACTTCCCCATGAACAATAGAAGAAATAAAGAAGAACAAGAGCTATTTAGAAAAAGGAGAAAAACCTAGATGTATGTATATATATATGCATGTGCGTGTCTGTGAAGTGTGACCAAAGTGTAAGTAGGAGTAGCAAGATATCTCTGTTATCTTGCATGTTCATGAGACAGAAAAAGACACCAGCAATCCTACCATCATGTAAAACAGTTACAGGTTTCTGTTTCACAGTCATCTGGCAGGACGGTAGTACTTCCCTGGGTGGTTGCTGTCTACCAACCTATTATTATTAATTGAGGGACCTGGAGCACAGATCCAATTGCTTAGATCAAGAGCCCCTCACCATGTACGTACATACTACAGTGGACCCCCGGTTAACGAACTTTTTTCATTCCAGTAGTATGTTCAGGTGCCAGTACTGACCGAATTTTTTCCCATAAGGAATATTGTGAAGTAGATTAGTCCATTTCAGACCCCCAAACATACACGTACAAACGCACTTACATAAATACACTTACATAATTGGTCGCATTTGGAGGTGATCGTTAAGCGGGGGTCCACTGTACTACTAAGAATTATAATAATAATAATAAATAATAATAATAATTATAACAATACAATAGTAGTAGTAATAATAATATTAACAGTAAGGAGAAACTTCAAAAGGCTGCCAGTAGTTGGTGCCACCATCAGCAAAACAATGGTAACCACTACTAGAACACTTTCCACCTGCCTAGACTTTAGTTATTAGTATTAGGTTAAGTCTGCTCTAAATGCCTCAGCATGATAGTGCCTTTCTTTGCTCCAATCATATTATATGTAAACACATATTGTAACCTTCGCTAAGAAATAAATATTTTATTTATTAATTTATTTAACCTGTAAACGCACATATACGTTTTCACCGCTAGTGCCCCAAACGTATATATACGTTTTATTTTTCCTGCCTTCAAATTTGGCACGATTGGCCTGAGATGCCTTGTCAGCATAGAATGGGTCCTAGCACTCGGTGTACACAGTATTAAAAAATCTGGGACCACTTAGTACCTTGTGGGAGCACCAGTTCAAATGAGCGCCAGATAGAGCAAACAGCGCAGCAAACGCCTGGAATTCACTGATGTCATGGAGTATTAACACTCCCATTTTAAAAGGAAAGTGATTTTGACCCTGAGTTTAGTGGCTGTGGCCACAAGCGTTCAAGGAAATATCAAGAAGCCTCGATAATAATCCATGTGCAATATTTGTGCAACACCCTTTCAGAATGTCTTATAACCTATGCCCTAAGAGAAACAATGCTGACTGACCTGGCTGACCGACCGACTGGCTTGCTAGCTGGCTGGCCAGCTGTGTGGCTGGCAGGCTGCTGGCAGCCTGGCTCTATTTCCGTTTGTTTGTCTGCATCTATGTCTGTCTCTATCTCTGTCTATTTCTAACTGTATCTCTATCTCTGTCTCACAGGTACACAAATACAAGTACACATAGTGTAAATTACCTAGGATAACCCAAAAAATACAGACAAAGTGCTATACTCTGCTGGAAGATAGGAGTAACCGTGATGACCATGCAGTCTTGTGGCTCTCTCCGAGACGGAGCTAGACGGATAGACAGACAGACAGGGAGCTTGACAGACATCCAGACATGTTTGTGTTCCAGCAAAAACAAAGCAGACCCTAATCTTTTCTTATCAAGTCTTATCACTGCACCCTTGCGAATGCTCATCAAACGTCAGCTCTTATCAAATGTTATCTCATCTTATGTCACTGTCAGGGATAGACTGTTTTTCATACTTCAAGGAAACTTATTATTATGTATTATTATTATTCCTCCTCCTCCTCTTCCTGTAACTTAAGAGTCTTCAATCTTTCTTCATAAGGAAGATTTCTAATGCTATGTATTAATTTAGTCATCCTACGCTGAATGTTTTCTAACGAATTTATGTCCATTCTGTAATATGGAGACCAGAATTGAGCTGCATAATCTAGGTGAGGCCTTACTAATGATGTATAAAGCTGCAGTATGACCTCTGGACTTCTGTTGCTTACACTTCTTGATATAAATCCCAATAATCTATTTGCCTTATTACGTACGCTTAGGCATTGCTGTCTTGGTTTAAGGTTGCTGCTCACCATAACCCCCAAGTCCTTTTCGCAATCTGTATGGCTAAATTCTACATCATTTAACTTATAAGTTGGTTTAGAAAGACACGTAAGCAAACACTATGACATTACCAAGGTTTATACCAACTTATAAGTGCTAGGGTTATAAACACTCCCGAGCTTCAGAACCTTGCATTTATCTACACTGAACTGCATCTGCCACTTTTCTGACCAAGAATAGAGTTTGTTTAAATCCTCCTGAAGTTCCATAACATCTACGTTTGAATCAATTATCCTACCTATCTTTGTGTCATCAGCGAATTTGCTCATATCACTAGTAATTCCCTCATCAAGATCATTGATATATATTATAAACAACAACGGGCCCAACACTGATCCCTGTGGAACGCCACTTGTTACAGATCCCCACTCGGATTTAACCCCATTTATGGACACTCTGCTTCCTGTCTGAGCCATGACTCGATCCATGAGAGCACTTTTCCCCCAATGCCATGAGCTGCCACTTTCTTTAACAGTCTTTGGTGCGGAACTATCAAAAGCCTTACTAAAATCTAAGTAAATAATATAAAATTCTTTATCGTGGTCAACAGCCTCAAAAGCTTTACTGAAGAAAGTTAATAAATTAGTTAGACAAGACCGGCCTCTTGTGAATCCATGCTGAGTATCATTAATAAAGCTATGCTTATCGAGATGGCTTCTTATAAACTCGGCTATAATTGACTAGTAATTTGCCTACAATTGAGGTCAGGCTCATTGGGCGGTAATTTGACGGTAACGACTTGTCCCCTGTTTTAAAAATAGGAATTACATTAGCCATCTTCCACATATCAGACACTACACCTGTTTGAAGAGATAAATTAAAAATATTAGTTAATGGTTCACAGAGTTCCATTTTGCATTCCTAAAGAACCCTTGAAAAAACCTCATCAGGACCCGGCGACTTACTTTGCTTCAGTCTGTCTATCTGCTTCACAACCATTTCACTAGTGACTGTGATGTTACATAATTTATCTTCTTCTAGCCCACTATAAAAATTAATTACTGGAATATTGTTAGTGTCTTCCTGTGTAAAAACAGAGAAAATAATTATTTAAAATCGAGCACATTTCATTCTCTTTGTAAGATGCCCATAGTTATTTTTAAGGGGACCTATCTTATCTCTAACTTTTGTTCTATAGACCTGGAAAAAACTTTTTGGGTTAGTTTTAGAATCCCTAGCAACTTTAATTTCATAGTCCCTTTTAGCTTTTCTTGCCCCCTTTTTAATGTCCCTCTTAATGTCAATATACTGATTCATAAGATGACCCTCACCTCTTTTGATATGCCTATAAATTCCTTTCTTATGCCCTAGTAGATATTTGAGCCTATTATTCATCCATTTTGGGTCATTTCTATTTGATCTAATTTCTTTAAATGGGATAAACGTTCATATTCGTTGAATTGTGATAGATAAATAATCTGTAGAGTTGATATTACTGTCATATTCTCCAACAAACTTGCCATCCCTCCCTCACACAAACAAGTCTCCAGTAAGAAAGGAGGAACACTGCAGTAGGCCTATTGGCCCATATCGTAGGGGTTCTTAAATGGAGATATCAAGAGTTGAAGGTAGACACACTTGTTGGATGGTAACAATATATATTGTCAGACTGAGATGATGGGAGATGGAGCCCAGCCTCTGCCTGTCCTAGCCTGGATGTCCACTCCGACTGAGGCCGAGGCAGAGGTACGAACATACACATGCGCATCCCGTGACGTCACACAAAGTCACAGGCCTAGGGATCTCCTATCTAAAGCACATGGATAATACTATATGCTATGCTATATAACACAGGGATCAGCAACTATGCTGACAGCTCAGTCATGTTACGTATGTCGTCTCGGCATACACTACTATCTATAGGCTGAACAGGCAGGTGGATCCGGGCTGATTCTATACAATAACAAATTCATATATAACTTAGAACTAATGGATGGTATCATAATGGATGTTAACAAAATGAATTTTACGTAATGGGTGTTAACGTAATCACTTAACGTAATGCATTACAAACTATAAGAATAATTCATTGTACAATATGGATGGAATTGATCGATCGATCTGTATTCATGCACTCTACGAATTCTGAGGAAGAATAAATATATATATACAAGGATGTGAAAAGTGGGTTATAATAAGCATGTATGCACCTGGAGAAGAGAGAAATGTAGAGGAGAGAGAGAGATTTTGGGAAATGTTGAGTGAATCCATGGAGAGTTTTGAATCAAGTGTGAGAGTAATGGTGGTTGGGGATTTCAATGCTAAAGTGGGTAAAAATGTTATGAATCTTATTGTGGCTAGCTGGTCTAGTGGCTAACGCGACGGGCTGGAGTTTTGAGACTATGACCACGGGTTCAATCCCGGCCGGGGGTATGGTTTGTTTGCAATCGTGTCATTACGATTTCTTGAGTCATGTTATGGAGGGAGTAGTAGTTAAATTTGGGGTGCCAGGGGTAAATGTAAATGGGGAGCCTTTAATTGAGCTAGGTGTAGAAAGAGATTTGGTAATAAGTAATACATATTTTATGAAAAAGAGGATAAATAAATATACAAGGTATGATGTAACGAATGAAGTACAGTGGACCCCGCATAACGATCACTCCGAATCACACCAATTATTTAAGTATATTTATGTGATGCGTAATCAGTGATGTTTGGGGGTCTGAAATGGACTAATCTACTTCACAATATTCCTTATGGGAACAAATTCGGTGAGTACTGGCACCTGAACATACTTCTGGAGTGAAAAAATATCGTTAACCGGGGGTCCACTGTAGTTTATTAGATTATGTATTGGTGGATAGAGGGTTGATGGGTAGGCTCCAGGATGTACATGTTTATAGAGGGGCAACTGATATATCGGATCATTATTTAGTTGTAGCTACAGTTAGACTAAGAGGTAGATGGGAAAAGAGGAATGTGGCAACAACAAGAGGGAGGTGAAAGTGTATAAACTAAGGAAGAAGGAAGTTCAGGTGAGATATAAGCGACTATTGGCAGAAAGGTGGGCTAGTGCAAAGATGAGTAGTGGGGGAAGAGGAGTTGGAATAGTTTTAAAAATGCAGTATTATAATGTGGGGCAGAAGTTTGTGGTTATAGGAGGGTGGGGGCAGGAGGAAAGAGGAGGATTGGTGGAATGATGAAGTAAAGGTGTGATAGAGAAAAGGTAGCTTATGAGAGGTTTTACAAAGCAGAAGTGTTATAAGAAGAGCAGAGTATATGGAGTAAAAGAAAGGTAAAGAAAGTGGTGAGAGAGTGCAAAAGGAGAGCAGATGATAGAGGAGAGGCACTGTCAAGAAATTTAATGAAAATAAGAAAAATTTTTGGAGTTAAACAATGTTAAGAAAGCCTAGGAAAGTATGGTTTGTTAAACAGAGGGGAGAGTTAGTAGGGGAGATGGAGGTTTGGGAGATGGGGAATTTTTTGAGGAACTTTAAATGTTAAGGAAGAAACAGAGGGATCCACTGTCAGGGGTATACCATTTTTTAGGGGAAGAAGAGCAGAATGTAAGTGGGGGGAGGCGAGGCATTCGAAAGAAAGGGAAAAGCACCGGGAACTGAGGGGATCATGAAGAAAAAAAAAGCAGGGGAAAAGTGTTTTTGGGGTATTTTGAAAAAAAAAAAGGGGAAATTTGGGATTGTGAGATTATAGCCCCTACAAAAGGAAAGGGGACAAAAGAGATTTAAAAAATTTATAAAAAAGTTTACTGAGATACCAAAAAAATTACTTTGGGGTTAAAAGAAAGAATTAGGGAAGACAAAAATGGGGATCAGGGAAAAGGTTTTTTCAGAGGGGTAGGGGTTTGGATCAAGTTTTTCATTAAGCATAATGAACATTTTTAGATAAAGGTAGGGAAGTTTTATTGCATTTATGGGTTTAAAAAGGATATGATAGAATGGAAGAGGGGAATGTAGATGTTTTAAGTATATGGAATAGGGGTGTTATTAAATGCAAAGATTTTATGAGGGTATGATAGGGTTGGGGGGTAGAACAGACTATTTTGAAAGAGATTTTAGAAGGGGGTTTTAATGTCACCATTTGCTTTTTTTTATAATGGGGTTTTAAAGAAGAAAGTAGGGGTTAATGGGGGTTAAAATTTTTGGGAATAAAATTAAAAAAAATTGACACATTATTTTTCGTGATACTGTGCTTAGGGGACATTCTAAAAAAAAAATTCAAAGGTTAGGGATGAGTTTGGGAATGTAAGGGTAGAAATTTGAAAGTGAGCATAAAAAAGGGAAAGGTGATGAGGTAAAAATATTTGAAAAAGAAAAATTAATTAAATTGGGGGGGAATGGAAGAAGGAATGTTTTGGACTTGGGAGTTGACGGGTCAGGGAGGATTTATGAAGGATGAGGCAACTAGAATTGATGGGAAAAAGGGGAGGGTGCGTTGAGGCAATGTGGAGTAAAAAACGTATCAGGAGGGGCAAAGAAGGAATGTATGAAAGATAGTGCCCAACCCCTTTATATGGGTGGAAGTTGGGGTGGCTGGGCAGCAGGGAGGGTTTGGGAGGCAGGGAGATGTCCTGTTTAAGGGCAATGTGTGGTAAATTTTATGCAGAAAATTCATGTGGAAATTAGGAAAAGGAGTGGGTTTAAAGAAAGCGGGGGCAGAAGGGGTTGTTGAGGTGGTTTGGTCATTTAGAAGAATGGATCAGGAATAAATAAAAGAAAATCTATAGGGGGAAGGGGGGTGGGGGCCGTCCTCGGGGTGGAAGAGGGGAAAGGATTTTTTTTGGGGCAAGGGGTTTGGATTTCCAGAAACGTGCAGAGCGGTTAAAAGGGGAATGGGGGAAAATTACTTAACCTGCATCTTTTGGGAGGTGAAAGAACATTTAGAAGGGTTTCGGGGAACCGGTTATTTTCAATATTTGGGACTTGAGCCCTGAAATGGGGGCAACCCCCATTTAAAGGGGGGTTTTGGGATATTGGCATTTTGGGAGGATAGGGTATCTTTATATTTTAGTTTCAAACGTTGTATTCTAAACCCCTCTAAAAAAACAGTGATAAGGGCGGGGGGGTGAAAGTGTTGAATGATGAGAAGATTTTCTTTTTGGGGATTTTTTTTTTTTTTCCCCTCCCGGGTGGGAGCGGCTGACTTGTTGGGGAGGGGAAAATTAAACAGCAAAGGTATTTTACTGACTAAAAGCAAACTCAGAATAGGAGGGAACGTGAACTAAGAAAAATTTAAAAAACTAATCAGATAATAACAAACAGTTGACAATTTTTTTCATCTAACTTTTTTATAAGACTAGTAATTTAAACCCAAACTAAAGGGGGGTTTTACTTTGCAGAATGGTTTATCTCTGGGAAATGAATTTCTGAAACAACACATGCCTTGACGGGGGAGATTTAAACGAGTTCAAAAAGATACTTGGGGGTTTCCTATTTTGTCAGGCAAAAGAACGACATCGTTGATTATCTGACTGATATCTGAGGAAGGGAACAGAGTCAAGGGGACAGCACTTGCATTAGTCTGGGAGCAATATCATCAACATGATATAATTTCTTTGATCAAAATAACTTTGTACTTGCAGACTAATTTCTCTAACCTTTATACAGTGGTCCTGCTTAGTTTCCAAGAAATTTTTACAATAAAGGGGAGATAAACAGGGATGCTTTTTTTGTTGACTCAAAAGTGTTATCGGGGCGCACGACGTGTGAGCGGGGGAGGCCCCCCCTACCCAGCCAGTCTGGCATTTTTACCAGTGGTAACCCCAAGTCCCCCGAAATTTTCAAATATTCCACTATTTTAGTCCCAAAGACAAATAAGTATTTCCCAAAGAAAGCCGTGAAACCTGAAAAGAATTTGAAAATTTTACAGGGTCTTGACCATTTTAAAGGTTTTTGAGAAAGAAACAGAGTTTTCCAATTTATGGCACATTGAACATCTGGTATGACTTCATCCCAAGTTTCACTATTGGGGTTGATAGTGGCTCTCAGGACATCAAGTACTTTCTTAATGGTTCGTTCGGCTAACCCATTGCTGGCAGGATGATGAGGAACAATGGTGGATTTAGAGATCTTGTATAAAGTACACAAATTTTCAAGAATCTCATTACAGAATTCACCTCCATTATCTGTTACTAAGGACTTTGGGGTGGTATGCCTGCAGATAATGCGTTCTTTAAACGCTTTAGCTACTGTCTCTGCAGTCTTATCTGCAATAGGAACTAACTCACAATATCTGGTGAAATGGTCTACCATAACACACAGATGTTTGTTGCCTTGGAGGGAACATTTAAAATTGGTTAACAAGTCAAGGGCAACTCTTTCCCACGGTTTGCTAGTGGTTGGGTACACTTGGATTGGATTAGGACCATTGACATTCCCTTTATATTGCATACAGACACTACATTTCTTAACATACTCCGAAATGTCAGTTGCCATACGTGGCCAAAAGTACTTCATTCTGGCTTGTTTCACAGAACGATCCATGCCAGGGTGTGCAACACCTGGTGCATCATGAACTAACTGTAGAGCTACGTTCACTAGTGACTGTGGAATTACTAACTGGTAAACTCTTCTACTTGGAGTACCCAACTCGGCTGTTCGATACAGTAATTCTTGGCTCATTACAAAGTCACTAATGGGTGCTGGTGGCTTCACAGTAAGAATAAGATCTTCCTGGAGCAGGAATCGAATCACACCAGACCACATGAGATCTGTTCTTTGGGCATTTTTGACATCCTCGACAGTAAATGGAGGATCTACAGTAACTACACTAACGTGTCACGATAAAGCATCTGTGACTACATTTGACTTGCCAGGTAAATGTTCAAAGGTAGGATTGAACTCTTGGATAGTCAAGGTCAATCTGGTTAACCTTCCAGTAGGTTGTTTGTTCTGGAATAAAGGTATCAGTGGTGCATGGTCTGTCAAGACATGAACAGGGTACTGGTAAATAATGTCTCGTAAGTGCTTTAAAGACCATGCTATTGCTAAAGCTTCTTGCTCCGTTACTGTATAATTACGTTCAGCCTTCGTAAGGACTCGGCTAGCAAATGCAACTGCGTTGTACTTGCCATCAGTCTTCTGAGCTAGTACGGCTGTTGGATGGTAACGGTATATATTGTCAGACTGAGATGATGGGAGATGGAGTCCAGCCTCTGCCTGTCCTAGTCTGGATGTCTACGCCGACTGAGGCCGAGGCAGAGGTACGAACATACACATGTGCATCCCGTGACGTCACACAAAGTCACAGGCCTAGGGATCTCCTATCTAAAGCACATGGATGATACTATATGCTATGCTATATAACACAGGGATCAGCAACTATGCTGACACCCATACTAGGCAAGTCCTTTACAATCCTTCCCACTAAAAACATAACAATGGAAGAACACTGCAGGTCTACTGGCCCATACAAGGCAGGTCCTTATCAAAATGACCTCTACACAAAGCTACCCAAGAATTTACTCCCATACCCAATGACACAAATTAAACTCAGCTCCTCCCACTCATATATTTGTCCAATCTCTTCTTAAAGCTACCCAAGGTCCTAGCCTCGATCACCCTACTGGTAAGTGTGATGTTAAATAAGAACTTAAGAAAGTAGGAACACTGCAACACCCCTGCTGGCCCATACTAGGCAGGTCCTTCACAAATCCAACCCACTAACAGAACAAATGCTACCCAAGCAATAAGCTCGGGTGCAAGTCCGACTCAAATCCAACCCCTCTCACTCATGTACGTATTTATCCAGCCTTAAGATCCCAAGAAGTTGCAGACTTCTGCAACTTCTTGAGATCTTAATACTTGGGAATTCTTCGCTTATCTAATTCTTGGGCACGACCTACTTCCACACTGAACAAATGTGACACCACACCACCTATGACTGCTGCACCTCTCCTACCAACGGTTTATAAGCTCCTTCTCCGCACGTATGCCGTATTCTATTCAAGATTGATGGACTGACCACTTCGACTCAAGGTTGAGGGACTGATTACCTCATTCTCCTCCTGTTCAAGATTCTCCTTTGTATGGACTGATGAAGCCACTGTGGCGAAACGTTTCCTCAATAAAGATACCGAAGAGTTGCACATGTGTCTAATTTATCAACAATGGATTCCACAACTGGCATAGGCTTCTCAGGGTTAATGACCACACTGGCTGGCTTGTAAACAATGGCACTGAGGCCACACGTGGGACATGTCCCGGATGAATCACGTAAGGAGAGGCAAAATTTTTGCGTTCAAATTCTTCGTATGGCAGATTTAACGTAACATGATGCGTTCGTACGGCAGGGGTCCATTGTATTAGTGTCAGAACAAAGATTGTTTATGAAATGACAAGAACTACTATAAATTGTAATTATCAAACAAAAATTATATAAAATATGAAAAATAGAAAAAAAAAAGTATATCGGCAATATTTCTGCAAGCGGAAGGACTCGATGTTGCTGTCACGTGAGCATCCAGTGCCAACTTCTGGGCCTCACATCTTGGTAAGTACTGACCCTAAATTTTTTTTTATCCTATAATACTTAGAAAGATGTGCCCTTTTTTTTTCAATAAAAAGAAAAATTATTTTTCAAAATATTCGGGGCACTGGGGTAGTGAACGTATATATACATTTGGACCGTTTACAGGTTAAGGAACCTCCCTCGAGGGGGAAGTTCACATCCTGAAATCTCCTTCGTATCCAAGCAAAAAAATCTACCGATCGACGGTCCGTATCCTGAAAAATTCACATGGTGAGGCGTTCATAAACTGAGATTCAACTGTATTTACAAGTTAAGGATTCCTAACAATATTGACAAGCTAAGAGCTGTTACCTACATCATCTCATTTGAAAGCATTTTTATTATGAAACATACAAGTAGGGAACAGGATGAAGTTGGAGTCATCTGTGGGCCACCATTTTTATCTGATCAACTGACATTATCTTGTTGACATCATAATACTGTATGTATGTGTTCCATACTTGAGTCATCCTGGGCATAAATGATCTCAGATGAAGTGATGTTCTGGAGAAGGGTACAGCCAGAGTTAAGTTGCTGCTTTCTGCCCGTCTTGTGGCATAAAAGCTTGCTTCACGCTGTCCTCGAAGTGGATCCGAGTGTGGTACTTTTACAATATTGGCCTTGTACATAACAGTAAGGCCACCCACATCCCTCCTGTGTTTAAGGCTCTGCTGAAATGACAGATCTATCCAGGATTGGTCAAGGCGAGAGGTAAGTCTTGCCCTGTTCTCTACTCTGTCAAGCAGTCGCAGATGAGAAAGGGGGCAGGCGAACCAAGAAAGTAGAGCATACTCAAGGTGTGAGCGTACTTGTGCCTCGTACAAAATCTTGCAACCCCTGCTGTTAAGCAGATGCGAGATACGGCCAAGTGCTGTAATCTTCCCGACTGCCTTGTTTGCAAGATTTACAATGTGGTTTTTCATGATTAGTTTGGAGTCAAATTTCACCCCAAGGATATCAACTTCTTTCCCAGGTGCCAACAAACTCCCATTCATCCTTACTACTGCACCGGCATCACCATCATGGTGCCTAGAAATCATCATTTGTGTTTTCTCAGGTGCAAATATTACTTGCCATCTATTTCCCCAAGCTGATATAGCTCTGAGCTGGTGATTGATGTAGCTTAGAGTAGCTGGTATTTCTTCTCTTGGATAAGTGAATGTCAGTGTACAGTCGTCTGCATATGCATGTGATTCTAGGATGAGATGAAGGTCATTGAAATAAACATTCCATAACAATGGTCCCAGCATGCTTCCTTGTGGAACACATGCACTGTGTGTGTGTGGTGTGTGTGTGTGTGGTGTGTGTGTGTGGTGTGTGTGTGTGGTGTGTGTGTGTGGTGTGTGTGTGTGGTGTGTGTGTGTGGTGTGTGTGTGTGGTGTGTGTGTGTGGTGTGTGTGTGTGGTGTGTGTGTGTGGTGTTTGTGTGGTGTGTGTGTGTGTGTGTGGTGTGTGTGGTGTGTGTGTGGTGTGTGTGGTGTGTGTGTGTGGTGTGTGTGTGTGGTGTGTGTGTGTGGTGTGTGTGTGTGGTGTGTGTGTGTGGTGTGTGTGTGTGGTGTGTGTGTGTGGTGTGTGTGTGTGGTGTGTGTGTGTGGTGTGTGTGTGTGGTGTGTGTGTGTGGTGTGTGTGTGTGGTGTGTGTGTGTGGTGTGTGTGGTGTGTGTGGTGTGTGTGGTGTGTGTGGTGTGTGTGGTGTGTGTGGTGTGTGTGGTGTGTGTGGTGTGTGTGGTGTGTGTGGTGTGTGTGGTGTGTGTGGTGTGTGTGGTGTGTGTGGTGTGTGTGGTGTGTGTGGTGTGTGTGGTGTGTGTGGTGTGTGTGGTGTGTGTGGTGTGTGTGGTGTGTGTGGTGTGTGTGGTGTGTGTGGTGTGTGTGTGTGTGTGTGTGTGTGTGTGTGTGTGTGTGTGTGTGTGTGTGTGTGTGTATGTGTGTGTGTGTGTGTGTGTGTGTGTGTGTGTGTGTGTGTGTGTGTGTGTGTGTGTGTGTGTGTGTGTGTTACACAATTTTTCTTAGTGTAAATTACCTAGGATAACCCAAAAATCGAGACAAAGTGCTATACTGTGCTTGTAGACATAAGGTATAATAAGCATTACTGGTAAGCAATACACATTTTCACTTGCTCAGGAATCAGACGTGATGACTGTAATCTGTGTAATACCTGTCAGTTCACGAGTGGCTCTCTCTCCGAGACAAGCAGTAGAGACAGGAAGACAGACAGACATAAGCAGAGAAACAGAATCAGAGCTAGACAGATAGACATATTTGTGTGTAACAGTGAAAACAAAGAGCCAAGGCAATGCATGATCACTAATGTCATTCCACTACTGCACTATCAGCAGTGGAGTGACACTGATCTTACACTGTGCTTCAAGGAGTTTCATATATAGTCCAACATGTCTGAAACATTACTGGGACCTATAAATACTTAGTATATATTTCTATGCCGCAAACAATGGGCTAGTAACCCCTTTTCCCGTATAGCCTACTAAAAAGAAAAAGAAAACCGTCAAAATGGGATGCTCGAATGTGCGTGGATATTGTGTGAATAAGAAAGAGATGATTGTGGATGTTATGAATGAGAAGAAGCTGGATGTCCTGGTTTTAAGTGAAACAAAGCTGAAGGGGGTAGGAGAGTTTCAGTGGAGAGGAATAAATGCGATTAGGTCAGGGGTTTCAAACAGAACTAGAGCTAAAGAAGGAGTAGCAATAATGTTGAAGTACAGTGGACCCCCAGTTAACGATATTTTTTCATTCCAAAAGTATGTTCAGGTGCCAGTACTGACCGAATTTGTTCCCATAAGGAATATTGTGAAGGAGATTAGTCCATTTCAGACCCCCAAACATACACATACAAACGCACTTACATAAATACACTTACATAATTGGTCGCATTAGGAGGTGATCGTTAAGCAGGGGTCCACTGTTTAAGTTATGGAAGGAAAAAAGGGAATATAAATTTATAAATTCAAGGATTATGTGGTGTAAAATAAGGGTTGGATGTGAAAAGTGGAAAATAGTAAGAGTTTATGCACCTGGGGGGGGGGGAAGAACGAGAGAGAGAGAGAGAGAGAGAGAGAGAGAGAGAGAGAGAGAGAGATATATATATATCTGTCATTTCAGCAGACCCTTCAACATAGGAGGGATGTGGGTGGCCTTATTGTTATGTACAAGGCCAATATTGTCAAAATACCACACTTGGATCCACTTCGAGGACAGCGTGAAACAAGCTTTTATGCCACAAGACAGGCAGAAAGCAGCAACTTCACTCTGGCTGTACCCTTCTCCAGAACATCACTCCATCTGAGATCGTACATACCCAGGATGACTCGAGTATGGAACACATTCGTACAGCATAATGATGTCAACGAGATAAAGTCAGTTGATCAAATGAAAATGCTGGCCCACAGATGGCTCCAACTTCATCCTGTTCTGTAC